>NW_006800322.1:298781-328962 GCF_000485575.1 Poecilia formosa | reverse complement strand
AATAATATATCCATAAGTTAAAATATGGATGTCTTTTTCTCTCTTTTGTTCTTTCAAACACTGGAGCAGTTCATATGCTGTAGTACTCTTTTGTGTGAAAGATTTAATGAGAAACTTGAGAAAAATACAAACATGCAAAAAAATTTGTTTTTGCTGCAAGTATCCATCCATCCATCTTCTAACACCCTTGTCCCTTGTGGGGTCGGGAGGGGTTCTGGTGCCTATCTCCAGCTAACGTTCCAGGCGAGAGGCGGGGTCACCCTGGACAGGTCGCCCGTCTGTCACAGTTGCTGCAAGTAATTTTTCTAAAAAGCAGCCACTGATTTGGAGGTCTGCATTGGTAAAACCTCACAACAAAGGTCAACATTTACATTTTAACTTTTCTAATTACAAACAGAAATGTCAACTTCTGAACATAAATGAAATGTATAATAAAACTGCATCTGTGAGGTAGTTAAGCAGTGGTAAACGGATAAAATGCAGTTAAATTTTTTTATAATGAAATTTTTTTATAACGAAACCTCAGAATCCTGATACATAACTATTTAAGAAATGAAATCTTGCTAAGACAAGACTTGGTGTAAAAAGTTTGATAATCACTGCTATAACTTTAGCTAGCATGGCCAATAAAGTTTTTTATTTGTTCAATTTTGTTATAGTTGAGTTCTATTCAAAGTTATGAGATACTTTCATTTAACGTTCTATGAAGCCTACTTGAAGGACTTCCGGCTTGAGCTGTATGATTTTATTTTTTGAGTTTACACTTCCTGTCTAACGCTGTTGCATAGCAGTCAGCTTGTTAATCCCAGCAGTTATTTTTTCCACGTTGTTTCATATTGGCAGCCACTACGAAGAGTCAGAAGGTTTGTCGATTGTAAAAAGTATTACTATACACGTGTATTTTGTTCTGTTAATATGTTGTTGTTTTTTGTGATTATCTTAAAATAGCACTTGAATAAGAATATAAAATAATCAATTGCACACATATTACATATTTTAGCTCTTATGGCGTCTGCAGCTAACGCGCTAACGGTTGATGGCTTAGAAGCTAACGGTTAAGATAACAGTGAGTTACAAAAATGGATGGCTTTAGCAATGAGCTACAAACAGAAACCAATTAAATAAGAGCTTTAATGCATCAAAGCGGTACAAGAATTAAAGAACACTGAGTGCAAAGAGAATCTGTTGTCTGAACTTAAAATGTGTTCTCCATCTGAATTATCGTTACCCAGGTGCTCAGAGCGCCCTCCTGTGTTAGCAGAGAAAATTATAGCCTACCATAAAGAAAAAAATAATTAAAACGGAGAAAAGGGCTAATTGTCCCTTGTCCTAACAATGGAAAGGGCTAATCAGACTCAGAGCATCAAGGGAAAGCTTCAAGTCTGACTTGTCAGAGCAAGAGTTATGTGCAGTGGCAGACAATATTGAAAATTGATTAATGACACAATGAAATTGTACAGTAAACAAGGGAGCATAGTACTCAATCTCCTGACCTAAGATGAAGAAAACTTTATGAAAATAATATGTGAACATATAACAGCAAGAGAAGATTTTGATGTAGATAGAGAAAAGCAGTGTCTTTATCAGCTATTTTCACATGACTTTGCTTGCTCTGTATGGTACTGTCAAGTGTCAGTATGCAGTCTGACATTTCAAGTATTGTAGCCAAAAGGACTGATGCATCTGTAGAGTTAGCTGCAAAGGAATCAGTTTTTGAGTTTATCCAGAAAGAGATCAAACACAAGGAAAAAAATAAGAGAAATGGAGGAGCAACACAGAAGGGAATTAGATGTACAAAAATCAGAATGTCAGCATTTAGGGGCAGAAAAGGAAATGCAAGAAGCTCGTGCAAAATTCAAGATACATGGTGAAAAAATTTACATAAATATGGACAATCAGGAAATTCAACAGAATAACATGCTGTTGACCACCTTGCTGTTTATGAACAAGCAACCCCCAGTGGCTTACTCCTTACATTGATACCCCAAAGGAATGTCTAATACCGCCAATCTTAATGAAAATTATTCAGACTTTCAGGTCTAATGGAATGGTGGGCCTCTTTCACCTCACTTGTGAACTGCAAAGGCATATCATCTGGTGATAAGCTTCACCTGCTGAAAATATATGTCACAGGCCTGGGCAAATATTTTTTTGAGGGAACATTTTATTGTAGTGATGACAAGACATGTAGGGATGCATGGCAAAGACTTGACCAGTGGTCAAGGTTTTATTGTCCAAAGACCTTTCAGAGACAAACGGTCTAAATGGACAAAAATAAGCTCAAAGGATGCAGAGGGTTTAAGGACATCTTCAGATTTCCTGAACACATTTTGTTAAGCTCTGTCACATGAAAAAGGCCTTGAAAGTGACTGTGAGGACGATCCATAATTGTTACAGAAGGTTCCAGACTGGCTGGCATACCGTTGGAATTGCCAGGTCACGGTAACACTTATGGGCGGCATGGATTTTTTTTTTTTGCAGCTGTTGAGGCAGAGATTCCAATTATTTCATATGTTGTTCAGTCACGTGCCCAATTCTATGAGAAAAGAAACCACAATGGACTTTAAATCAAACAGATCCAATCCAAATCAAACAGATCCAATCAAGTCTTCATAACTCAAACCACAGTACTAAAACAAAAAGGCACAAACAGACAGCCAACAGCAAAGATACCCTCATGTTTTGCAAAAGTGAAGAATACCAGTTGACAAAATGGCCACACTTCTCAGATAAGCCCTTGGAAAAGAAACACACATATGTTAAGGATAATAAAGCATCTTATGGATACTTTAAAGTGGGACATAACATCAAGGATTGTCGCCGTGGCCACTCATGTGACATTTGTAAAGGAAAGCATCCAACTTGTCTACATGATGACATTGCAAAAGAAAGGTTTCTTTGCCTTATCAACACAGTTTCAAACACTCCAGATGAAACCACAGCAGCTCTCAACATTATGAAGGTGGGTCTGTCAAGTAACATTTCATTGATTGTTTTTGTATGGTATCCAAAAGGCAGAACCTATTTAAAGAGCATTAGATACACAAAGAAATAGCACATTTGTCAGTGAAGGAGTAAACAACCAGCTACAAGCAGTCACTCCAAGCTAAAAGTGGTTATGACACAGACATTCTCTTTAACCTTCCCTCATGCAGTAAAGACTCCATATCAGTTCATTATGACAATATACCCACCTGTGACACAGAAAAGCAATGGCTCCATTTGATAGAAATCACTGATGTGATGCCACTTTTCCTGAGCTGCAATGTGGGACTCCTTATCAGATTCAATTGTCCCAGAGCTTTAGCACCAAAAGTTGTACTAGGAGAAGACTATGAGCCATATGGAATGTGCCCAGGCCTATGGTGTAGTATTGTTGGAGGCTCCACACCATCAGTCAAATGTAACAGAGTCAAGTTTGTCAGTCACAATAAAGGAATTATCCTCTGTGACTTCATTGAATGTCATTAATGTGCTAAAGTCAGAATTTAAGGACAAAAGGAAATGACAAAATGGTCTAATCTTTTTGGATATCCTCAAGGAAAGAATAAGGAAAAAATGAACAAGAACACTTTGAAATGCCTCTACTATTCAAACAAAGGCCACACATACCTGAGAACAGAAAGGCTGCTGAAATTAGACTTGAAGACTTAAAAAGAAAGTTCAACAAAGATGAAAATTGCAAGAGACTACGTAATTTACATGAAGGACATTAACCAAAGTACAAAATGAAAGGAAACACTGAAAACAATGGCATATTCCTCACCATGGGATTTTTCACCCCAAAAAGCCCACTAAACTACATATTGTGTTCAATTGCTCTGCATAATACAAAGACGCAAGCCTAAATGATCAGCTTCTCCAAGGGTAAGACCTAAGCAACAACTTAACAGGCATCTTCCTACGGTTCAGGCAACATCTGATTGCTATAATGTGTGATATAGAAAATATGTCCCATTAGTTCCACACCTGACCATGCGACCGAGATTACCTGCTTTTTCTGTGGTGGAAAAATGGCAACACAGACACAGACAGATATACATCAGATATAAACACATCTTTTTGGCATTACATCATCTCCTGGGTGTGCAAATTATAGCATAAAATACTATTTAGCAATGAATTATTGCTCACACCCTGCAGGATTTCAGTTTATGGAAAATAAATTTTTATGTAGATGAAAGGACAATACAGCTAGAAGCACAGAAATATGCTACATAAATTTATGTCAAACAGCACTGATGTTCAACAAAGCACCCAATCTGAATGTGCAGTCGACACAAAAACAAAAAAGTTGGTATTCGAAGACATGCCACAGGAAAGGTTCTTATAATGAAAATATTGAAAATGACTGTTTTAGATTTGACAACACTTTAGAGGTACACCCACCAACACTCTGTGGCATCTTATCCACTGTTCACTGAGGGATGTCACGGCAACAGGTCTGTAGTCATTGATGACTGATGGGTGGGTTTTCTTTGGTACTGGAACAAGGCAAGATGTACTGGAACCTTCTCTTGGGTCACGGTTCTGCAGAGTCCCATAGAGCTGCTCTGCACAACCCTTCAGTACTGTGAAGCTGACACCATTTGGACCTGGAGCACTTCTCCGGTTCAGTATTTCCAGCTGCCTCTTCACAAGATTTTTAGAGACAGATTGGCAAGAGACAGAATGGGAGCATTAGCATCTCCTTATTTGGTTGGAGAAACTTGTAAAAACAGAAGAGTCAATGACTGAGGTGGAAGATGAAACATTTAAGGTGTGAATAGCAAGCTGTGGGTCAAAGTAGGGTGGGAGGTCTGTTTGGCTGGGGACAGGAGTGGAGAATGATGAGCTCTCTTGCTCTGTCCAGACTTCCATCTGTCTAATCCTTCTTTTGCTTGAAGCTTGTGATCTTCATCTCTGAGCACACATCTATGACATTGTTTCTTTGTAGTTTGGTCTCGAGCTTCTTCCTGTACTTCTCCTTGCTTTCTATAAGCTGCTTCTGTATGCTTGTCTATAATTTCCTGTCGTGCTCTCTGAAGGCTCTTTTATTAGGTTCAATAGTTCCTTCAGACCACTGGTTTGTTATTAGGGAAACATCTCATTGTTCTGGTGCGGATGGTGTTGTCCAGTCAGAAGTTTATATAGTCAGTCAAACACTGTTGTGGCATTGATATCCTCTCTATGTGGCTGGCAAAGAGTAATCTGGTATGTAGCCTGTTGGGCACGATGGTGGCGATTTGTGGTACAAGTTTGTCCCTCAGTCTGTGTGTTATTGGTTTGATTCCTGCTCTGTTGTTGTGTTCTTGGGCAAGACACGTCGCCCACCCTTCCTGTGGTGGTCACAGGACGCAGTGGTGCTGGTACATGGCAGCCTCACCTCATGGCAGTCTGCCCTGGAGTAGCCACAGCTGCCACAATCCAGTGGTTTCCCACTGTGTGGGTGAATGTAGTGTGAAGCGCTTTGGGGTCCTCTATACTTGATAAAATGCTATATAAGGTTGAAAATGACAAGCTTTTCATTTATAATTTTTAATGTCTGTATTTACTAACCAGACAATGTACTAGTGTTTAATGGGTGGAAAATAATGTCTGAAATTCTAGATTTATTTTATTATTACATTTTATTAAATACTGAGAAAATTACATGATCTGTCTGATTTTTATTGTAGATTTTTCTGGCTGCGGATCCGGTCGACATTTCTTCATTCCATGATTGCTGGATATGCATAACGTGTAATTGTGAAGATTTGTGAGGAGAATCCTTCATTAAAAACTGTGAGTCACTGTTGCAAGACTGTTCTTTATATTTACTCAATACAGTATAATTAAGAACTGGTTGATGAGAGCAGAATGTAGCCAGAATGAAAAAGCAATATTAGGAGTTATGTGGATCCACACTAAGGAAAGAAATTCAATCTGACAGTGTGCCACCTGCTGCTGCTCTGAATTTAAAATGTAGAGGGAACTTCATTTCCTAATATTTTATGTTTGTTCCAGTATCTCACTGCCTCCATTAAGGAACAGCCATAAAGCACCATGGGAGGTGCTGTTGTGGATGATGAAGCACCAAGTGTGAAGGCCCCAGATGGAGGATGGGGCTGGGCAGTGTTGGCTGGATGTTTTGTCATCACAGGCTTCTCCTACGCATTCCCTAAAGCAGTCAGTGTGTTTTTCAAAGAGCTGATCCAGGAGTTTGGAGTTGGATACAGCGACACCGCCTGGATCTCTTCCATCCTGCTGGCGATGCTTTATGGCACAGGTAGGCTGCTGTTTGTTTGCATAATACACAGACGGAAGGCAATATCAGTGTACTAATTCAATTTACATGATACTAATATTAAACAAAAATAATATCTGGTTTTACTTAACTCTTTTTTTCTCCTCTGATCTCTGGAACCCTTTCCTTTACAACCTCTCATTTATTTCCTATATAAGAAGCATATTTCCTATATGCTTCTGACTGGTAGACCGACAGAAGCACCCTAACAAACTCCCAAGCGGAGTTTGTTAATTTCTTCATTCCAACTGTCATCAGTTAGAATTAGTTATATGCAAACCCAGTCAGTGGAAGGTGGGACTTGCCTTAATCCAATCACATCCAGCTTACCTCATGTTGATTTTTCAAATGACAGTTTATAATGTTTTAATCAGACAGATAAATCAGCTCATCAGAATGGTTATAAAATGTCAGATGATGACATTTATGTACTTAGGCCAGGTTATTAATGAAATTCAGGCCTGCAGAGGCAAAAATGTTTTATTATTTGAGGTTCCTTAGATCATTATTCCATTCTTCTATTTTAGTTTCAGTTCTTTTATCCATGGTGTCCCTTTGGCTGATCCTTGTCCATCTTCCTTAGCCTTCTCTTGTTTCACATCTCCTAATTTTCTCTGCCTGCTCTCTTCCCCCAGCTGCATCTACTTACCTCTGATTAGTCCCACCAGCCCTTATCTTCTTGTGTCTGAATATATTATAGCTTTCTGGTCCGTATTGTTCTCTGCTGTCCCGTTGTGTCCCGTTGTTGTTGCTGTTATGTTAGCTGCTATGAGCTTTGTAAGTTTTCGTATTTTCATTAAGAATGCACTCGGTGTTCATCCTGAGCTCCTGTCTGCATTTTGGTCCATTTTCAACTCGAAACTGTAATATTTGATCAAAGTTCAACATTTGTCATGAAATCTGCCTGCTGACAGCAGAGAGCAGGCACCAGGGGGTTGATGAGAGCAGAATGTAGTTTGGGGAGATGGAGCGTTCCTTCCAGTAGCAGAGGTATGCTGCTGTATGGCATTGAAACTGGAGGGGAACACCAGTAACTGTAATAACTGATGTTTTGCTCATGAATATGAAGCTCATGTGCACACAATACGCTTTTCAGACCCTACACATCATCACTATCAGTTTTTGTTAAAAGTTAGACCTGCTTGTCTGGTAAAGTGCTTTAGAGTGATATTTCTTGTGACTGGCTCTATTGAATGAAATTCTATATGTAAATCTTTGTGAAATTTGGTGAGTTGAAGTTTATCCATTTTTAGCTAGAATGTCTGTCCTGTAACAGTCGTGGTAAACTGTGTTTCAGTAATTTGAAGAATTTTACATGAACTGTAAGTTCTGGAGATCATTCAGAAACCCAGCTCAGTGTTCCACACCACACAGTGGTTCTCATATTTTTGGGAACCACTATCCATGCAACTTTGCTTGATGCAACAAACCTCCATATGCATACTGGCTTTATTGTAGCAGATGGCCAAGCTGCTTGTGTTGTTACCCTGTTGTTACCCTGGCAACAATTGACCATAAATCAAGGGTTAAGGCCGAGCCTCTGAATCTACCACTCACCCAAATATGTTGCTTGGCCCTAAGAAGACATTTCAAGCTAATACTGCACATGTAATGGTGGGAAAGAAAGCCTAATAAGTTGACAGCAAACTAACCTACTTACAGCTAAATCAGTTGTGTGCAAAGTGTGTCATGGTCACAGACATCTAGATGAAATACATTTATTTCCTTGTCATTCATAGGAGTATTGAAGTTTGAAATAAAATGTTTAGTTCAGAAACCCTACATCTCTGTCTCTAAAGCTGGTGGAATTTGGTGAATTGTTCAACATGGATCAAATAGAGATGGATCACATCTCTATTTATTTTAGTTAAGTCCAAAGTTTTTTTCTCCAAATTTAATAAAAGACTGACATAGCTATAAAGTACTTTTTACTATGACAATTTATTAAATTTTTTTGCAAGATTAATGCAATGTTATTTAAATTATTGAGTGAAATATTTAGGACAGAAAACTGAATGGTACCTAAATGCAGCAGCTGATGGCATTAGAGTGTCTGTGCTCTGGTCGGTGCAGGTCCTCTGTGCAGTGTGATGGTCAACCGCTTCGGCTGCCGCCCTGTGATGATGGTGGGAGGCCTCTTTGCCTCTCTGGGAATGATCTTGGCCTCCTTCTCCACCAGCATCATCCACATCTACCTCTCTACTGGAGTCATCACAGGTTTCACTGTTTTTTGTTTTTTTTTTCTTATTCACATTTTCAGTGAAGCTGAAAATCCATCCTTGGCGTTTATCTTGAATTGTCTTTCAAATGACTAATTGACAGTTACTGAATGTAATTTTATTAAGACTTTTAAATTAAATCTGACTAAATTTGCACAAAACTTTTGAATCCTTTATTTTTCTTTATGCAACTGGCTGTCTAGATCGGTGTTTCTCAACCCTGGTCCTCACCGGCCCCCTGCTTTGCATGTTTTAGATGTGCCTCTATTTCAGAACAGCTGATTCAAATGATTGCATGACCATCAAGTATTGTAGAAGCCTGTTAATCACCCAGAGATACAATTCAGGTGTGTAGCAGAAGGGAAGTACCTAAAACAAGCAGGACAGGGGGGCGGTGAGGACCAGGGTTGAGAAACGCTGGTCTAGATATAGGCCAGTAACGCATATGAGCAAAGGAATGAGATGGATTCTACAAAGTCTTGTTTTCATAAAAATATCTAATTTTCTAGTGTTCCATCTTAAAGCTGCAGTGTGTAACTTTTACAAAGATATTTTTTACATATTTTCTGAAACTATCACTGTGTGCTGACACTATAATATGAGTCTGAAAAAAATCGAGCTCCTCTGCCTTCTCCCTATGGTTCTGCTGCCACCTGTACAAATACACAGCTCCATTAGAAACAACCAATCAGGGCCAGAGGAGGGTCTAAGTGCTGTCAATCACCCTTGTGTACATACTTCTCACAACCTATCCCCTGCTCTCCTGTTGGAATAGTGAATTCTGCACCATTAGCACATTTAGCAGCACATACATGATGTTGATTGACAGTGCTGAGCCCCTCCTCCTGGCTCTGATTGGTTGTTTTTGACCAGGAGTGGTGGATTTCTTCAGATGTCAATAGTAGCCAAGGGAGGAGGTGGAGGAGATGAGCTTTTTTCAGATTACCCGTCTCATGACAGCTTTAACAAATATGTAAAAAGCGACTTTGGAAAAGGTGTATAATGCAGCTTTAAATTTCAACCTTTTTACGTAAACATTTCTTGTCCTTGTCTTTAATGAAGGTCTGGGATTAGCTCTGAACTTCCAGCCATCTCTCATCATGCTCAATCGGTACTTCAACCTGAAACGTCCTCTGGCCAATGGGCTTTCTGCTGCTGGGAGCCCCGTGTTCCTCTGCGGCCTCTCGCCTCTGGGTCAGTTTCTTCAGGACTATTATGGATGGAGGGGAAGCTTCCTCATTCTTGGTGGGCTTTTGCTGAACTGCTGTGTGTGTGGAGCCCTCATGAAGCCCCTACAGAATCTCAAGCCTGCGGAACAGCAACACGACCAGGAGGACAAGAAGAAGAAAGAGAAGCTGCTGGACTTCTCTGTATTCAAAGACAGGGGGTTTGTCATCTACACTGTAGCAGCATCCATCATGGTGCTGGGCTTGTTTGTGCCACCTGTGTTTGTTGTGAGTTATGCCAAGGAGCTGGGGAACGAGGACACCAGTTCTGCGCTGCTGCTCACCATCCTGGGTTTCATAGATATTTTTGCTCGACCAACCTGTGGTGTGATTGCCGGACTGAAATGGGTGCGGCCTCGGTGTGTCTATTTGTTCAGCTTTGCGATGCTCTTTAATGGAACTGCCGACCTGGTTGGCTCACAAGTGGGTGAAGACTTGTTAGTCATGAACTACTAATGAACAGTTTCTGCTCACTGATGTAGAGAATTTAGGATCTGTAAGCTGATCTTTTTTCTTCTTTTTTTTTTTACATTTCTTCCAGGCCAACGACTATGTGTCTCTGGTTATTTTCTGCATCTTCTTCGGGGTCTCCTACGGCATGGTGGGCGCCCTGCAGTTTGAAGTGCTGATGGCAATAGTTGGCACTGAAAAATTCTCCAGTGCAATTGGCCTTGTCCTCCTGGCGGAAGCTATTGCTGTGCTGGTGGGACCACCAAGTGCAGGTCAGTCAGTTATGTCTAATATTTGTCCAAGCAAGCATGTTTTTTTTTTGTTGTTGTTGTTTTTTTTAGAACAGAGTTTCCCCTAAACAACTTGCTAAGCCTGATTGCTGGGGGGATGGTGTAGTCATGCAGCAGTCATCCTTGTTTTTTGAGTTAAAAATTATTTAAAGTTGGACAAATCTTTCAGGACATGAGAAATTTTGAAATCTTTATTCTTTGAACAAGAAAAATGTCAATGACAAAATAAAATGATTAAGAAGAAAGCAGAAAAATATAATAATCATAACATATGTCAAGATAACCTGAAGCCATCCCATTAGCCCCACGCTGGAGATTTTAGCTTAACAGTAACAATACATGAAGTTACATTTGAAATGAATCAAACAAAGAACCAACAGTAAAATCAAACTTCAGTGAAATCAGTGAAGTTGTATTTGTATGTGTTGTCTCATGCGAGCTTTGCTTTATTTCTATGTATTTCTGTATTTAATCATAAGAAATCATAGTCAGGCAGAGAGAGTGTTGTAGTTGAGACTATTCCTTATGTCAATGCATGAAAATTTTACAAAATGAAGTCTGAACACGTTGAGTAATTGAATGAGACCCAAAACAAAATACTTATATTAATATTGTTTTACTTGTAAGAATGAACTGTAACTTTGGTTTCAAATAATTAGAGTCATGAATGATTCCTGTTTTCTTTTCATTAGAACACCTATAATAACTCAAATTATGATTATGATAAGTTATGGTTATCATATTATAAATGAATGCTAAATCAGAAGCTAAAGAGGGTTATAGATGTGATTTTGATGATGAACTTGAGATTACGTAAAATGTGTAACTGCAATCAAAGATCACTGTTGTTGTGTTGGAGGTAATCGGTGAAACTTTAGGGAAAGGAGGAACTAAAGGGAGAGCAGAGATGATCAACACCTCAGAGTTTGCTGAATTTGCTGATTTGCAAACAGATTGTGGAGCAACTCAAACTGTTGAAAGAAAAATATTGTGCAGGTAAAGGGTGCAGGGTGACCTGTGAGCAACCCCAGGTCATAGTGTAGTAAAGTGACTTTGAAGAGAAGGGGTAGATTAAGATTTTCAAACTCCTTTTCATTTAAAACTTATGTTTGTTAACATGTGAGATAACATGTGTCATGGGGCGACTGTCACTGTGTGGGTAGTCGTCTTGCGATTGGAAGGTTGTAGGTTCGATTCCAGCTTCCTTCTGCCACACATCGATGTGCACTTAACCTCAAATTGCCTACCAATCTGCGTATCGGTATATGAATGTGAGTGCGAATGGGTGAATGTGACTCTAGTGTAAAGCGCTTTGAGTGGTCAAAATGATTGGATAAAGCACTATATAAGTTCAGTCCATTTACCATCATTTTGAACTGTAAATGAACAAAATAAAACCTTTTTTTAGTAAACCCAAGCCCCATCTTGATGGTAGTGCACCTCCACATTTCTTCTTGTCATTGTTTTTCTTGTCTTTTATTGTCTCAGGGCGACTTCTGGACGCTACCAAGAGCTACATGTACGTCTTCCTGCTGGCAGGAAGTGAGGTATTGCTCTCAGGAGTGGTTCTGGCTACTTGCAACTTCTTATTTATCAAGAAGAAACCCCGTGAACCGGCAGTCTATCTGAGTGAGACGGTCACACTGGCAGATGATGAGACCAACCAGCATACAAGCAGGGCAGAGGGGCAGCAAATGACAGAGAAGAAGAAGGTGATCAATGAGAACAAGAATAACGACAACGATGTCCGACCAAAGAGTGTAGCAGTGGACTCACAGGAGGTGGAGAGGTTCTTAAAGGAGCCGCAGGCTAATGGTGACATGGCTGCTTGTCCTGAAACCTGTCTTTAGGTCGAGACGGAGGGTGCAGGTGAAACGTACTAGTTAGCAGCATACCCAACCCTAAGCTTTGGCCATAATTCAATGTCTGAGTGAGCAATGTGTTTATGTCTGTCACCGAAGTAGCTGTGACTCTGCTACCATCCAAATGATTGTTGGCAAGAATAGCTGTGTTGGCTTCGTCTTTCCACTCAATGTTTTAAAGTTTGCCGAATGGGAAAACTGAGCCGCAGTGCTGCCGTGTGTATATAGTTTATAACAAATGTTTAAGTTATTTTTTATGGATGTCGCCACCAGCAAATGAAATTAAGGGATAATTTTGTCAAAATTCTGCATTCTATGCTTTAGCAAATGACATAATAAATGATTAGTACAGATGAATGTAAACTCCCCGAAAAAGAAACGCAGTAAAGTTGCAATATGTAACTTTTAACAAATATGTAAAAAAACAAAAACAAAAAAAACATATTTTATAAAACTGTCATGTGGTGACAGTATGGGATGAGACAGATAATGTGCGAAAAACGTCAAGCTCCTCTGTCTTCCCCCTATGAACCGGCTTTGTCAGAAACGACCAATCAGAGTCAGGAGGAGGGTCTGAGTGCTGTCAATCACAGCTGGTTCCCCACAACATAGCCTGCCCTGAAAGCTAAGACTAGTTAGCATGGCCACCAGTGATGGCAGATAAATGGTTTTCCAAGATCGGTAAGTTGTTTCTCCACTATTAGCACATTTAGCAGTGCATTCATAAGATTGATTGACAGCACTAAGCCCCTCCTCTGGCTCTGATTGGTTGATTGCATTGAGTGCATTTCTTCAGAAGTAGCTCAGGAGGTGGGGGAGATTGATCTTTTCACAGATTATCTGTCTCATATTAAGCGGCCTCAACATATTGACACTTTTAACAAATATGTAAAAAACATATTTCTGTCAGGTACATACTGCAGCTTTAAGCAGCAATATGGAGCAGTTTAATTTGGATGGAATTTGATACAATTACAGAAGAGTGGGGGTGTAAATGATCTGATTTGCAACCATTCAGACCAGGCACTAGAGGCCATGAGTGATGTCATCAGAGAGTAAGGTCACCAGACACAGATTGGATTGGATTCAATCGTCCATTTTCACCATGTTTTAGGCCGGGTGACTGTATCAAGTTACTGCCTAACATATGGGGCCAACTACACACACTGTTGAAACCAGAGTGTGTGTGAAAGGCTAGGCTAACCAAGGAGGTTAGCCTAGCATTCCAGGTAGTCAGAACCTAGAATACCTGACCTCTTTCAATCCCCGCATGAGACCCCCAACATGCTCCTGGTGATGATGTTTAGTCCGACTACATGGCATCCTGTCTGTTTGTCTGTCTATCTGACTGCCAGACATACTGGCAGCTTCCTGCCGCACTACCATTTCAGTCAGGCTGCCTCTGTCCTCTGGTGAGCCTCCAGAACTGCCAGCTCCTTACATTTTAAATCAAGTACATCCTCTGTGCTGCTCTGCACCAGATGACTTTCTAATTAGACTATTTGTTTGTGGTCCTTTACATGGTGCTTAACTTTTTTTCAATAATTAGTCTTTGATGAAGTGGAAGGGAATTCATTTTCAATAAAAGGAGGAATAGAATGAAAGGCTAACAAATTATCCAACCTAAGTTTAGAGTCAGATCATAGAAGAACAAACGTAATATTTAAAAAGAAAGACCTACGCTAAATATAATGTCTTGCTCTGCTCCACAGTTTGAACAGCGTGTTACAGAGATCCCCAATTCTGAACTTCAGGAGGAATAGTCATTTGTCTTTTTTGGACACATGTCAAAACAACCTAATGCTCAACATTTAGTAAAAACTAAAATAACAATTCTATTCAGTGCCATGAAAAAGTATTTACCTCCTTACAGATTTTGCTTTTTTCTCTTTTAGTTAAACTCTAATCTTTTTCGTTAACAACCATTTTTTTAGTATCAAAGATGACCTAAGTAAAAACAAACTGGAGTTCTAAAATTAAGGTTTTATTTATTGCTGTATAAAACCTATCCAGACCAGCCTGACCATGTGAGAACTTAACTGGTTATCTAGTTCTTGGCAGCAGTCACTGCCATCCATACACAAAAATTGCTCATCCCAAAACTGTTTTTTCGTTTCTTTTTTCTTCTTCTTCTTTTTTTGCTAGCTGGGGTGCTTCTGTGTGACATCATATTCTTGATGTCACAATGTGATTGCCAGAAATTCTTATTGTTTTCTTATTTTACTAATTATAGCAAGTTGTTCAGACCTTGAATAAGCAAACCAGGTCAGACTGTCCCATCGCCATGTCTGGCTGTCAGTATGTTGTTTTTCTGAGCTCAGATGTATCAGGAAAAACATCCACTGAAATGTTCCACCTTGTCTCATCAGTCCACAGACATTTTGGAGATCATCACTCACCAGTGTTTTCCTTGGAACTCTGCCATGGAGGCCATTTTGTCTCATCTGTATTATTGTTGAACCCTGACCTCTGACCTTAACAGAGGCTGTGAGGTCTGTTCTGGGTCCCCCTGTGTGATTCTGGTTGGCTGGCCTCTACTGGGAAGGTTCTCCAGTGTTCCTTGTTTACTCTCGTGTTTTACTGGAGTCTGAATGAGTTAACAAGGGAGCCAACTAGAACCAGGTTGGTTTGGATAACTTCATTTTCACTAGAAATGAGATCATCTTAAGTGCATTTTGATTTTGCTGAGGTTATCTCTGACTGAGTGGCTACAACGTGGCTCACTGGCATCAGTGTGTGAGTGTGTGTGGGTGACTGAATGACTGCAAGCACAGGCCATTTACCATTTTTACCATTTCAGTCTTTTTGATTACCTGAAAAACACAAGAGTAACCAAAACTAAAACATTTTTTAAAAAATCTGTAAATGGGAAAATACAATTTCATGTTGTTATTAAAAAGAAAGTGATAAAAATAGATTTATAACAGAAATAAAACTGAGTGCCTCACGTAAAAACAAACAATACAACGTAAAAACTAATAACATATATTTTATATATTTTTTTAGTTTTTATTTTTTCAAGAAATTTGTGATAAGAGAGGTGCAGAATCCTGCCAGCCTTATCCTTTAAAAAATAAAGTGCTGCTTTCTGCTGTTCTGCATTCTGAAGTGTTGGAAATGCTTTTTGAATCTGTATAACCAGAAACTCATTCCTGTCAAATGGCTTAAAATCTTGTTTGTGACAAACTTCTAACAGATTGTAGTTTCTTTATTCTCTTCACTTTTGAATCACAAGGCAGAAAATATCTCCTCCCTCAGTTTGTGACGTTACACAAAAACAGGCCAGGTACTAGTTAGATATGATACTGAACATGGCTGCAGAATGTGACAGCTGGTTGGAAAGTGCTGCTTCAACGTTTGTCTCTGAGTTTGAGGTTGGGGGTAAATATTTTAGCCCAAATCTGTATTGTGATATTCAAAAGAGAGAGAAGCATTTCTCTGTGAAACAGACGCTCCAGTCTGTTTCACGCTCACACTCCACAGGTTATATCGTCCCTACAGACTTGTATGTGATTGTGGATTGCTGTTATTGTGAGCTTACTTGTGTTGACAACATTATACTGCTTCTCTAAAGTACTGAGCTCACTTAGCTTCACAACCCCAGATGTCCAGCAGAGGTGATGCAGTAGCTTTCTATGGAACAAAGTGTGTTCTGCAACATGACTTACTGTTTGTGGAGTAAAAAGACATATTTAATCAATATATTTTAACAAAGTAATTCTAATTTGCTATTAAATTTTTTATGGACAATGTTACACATTACTGTTCCTTGTGTGTTTTTTATTGTCTGTACCGTTTGTGAGTGTTTCAATAAAAATATTTTTTGCTGTTCTAGATCTCTGGTTGTCTGTCCATCCATCCATCCATTATCCAACATGCTTATCCTAGCAGGGTCACTGTGACACAATAAGAATATCTTGGTGGTTTGATTCTGACTCATCAGAAACACATCATCTACAAAAAGCAGATAGAAAATCCTGGGATTCCTGAACCAGAAACTCAGCCACAAACAAGGTTAGATGCTATTACTTCTTACCATTAAAATTATTAGTTGAAATTTTAGTATGCAGTACAGAAATTGTAATATTCAGCAGAAGGGAACCCAAAAGACGGCCTTTTAAAAATATCATTTGTAGGATTTTAACTGTAAACTCTAATCAGTTTGTTTTATTTGTAATCTGAGCACCATGAGGGAAAATCACACAGCATCTGGGTGAATAATAGATCTGTCAGTATCCATGGTGATGGTTTACTTTTCTTCTGATGAATAAGGACTGGGAAGACCCTGATGGTTTTATTTTGAATGTCAAACAGCAAAGTTCATCTGCAGACTGCCTTCCTAAATGGTAAATCAATTGTAACAAAAATTAATATATCTGTGCAGCACTGTTTATGACGGGAATCATTTTCAGCTAACAGTTTTAGCCATCAATGCAGTCATCTGTCAGTTACAGCATGAGATATTTCAAACCGAGATTACTCCTGGATGGTGAAGGTGGTAAGGGATAACATGGAAATAAAACACAAACATAAACTGAGCATAAAAGCAAGTGTAACTTGGTTTCTAATGTTATCGAGCTGGCTCTAAATTTCCATTTTAGAGGATTTTTATTTGTCTTACATTCTTGTCCTTTCACCTTTATTACATTAATATTTCAGTATATTTTAAATGAGTTCGAAATTACATTTTTATTTAGAAATAGCCTGTGATTTTTTGTGATTTTCTTTCATTGATATTAATACTTAATGCATAAAAACACACATTAAAATGTATTCTGCCCCAATACAGAATACATTATAATGTATTCTGTACATACAGAATACAGAATACATTCTGTATTCTGTATGTACAGAATACAGAATGTAATGTATAATGTACATTACATTACATTATACATTATACATTACATTATAATGTAATGTATAATGTACATTACATTATACATTACATTTGTATAATGTAATGTATTCTGCCCCAATACAGAATACATTATAATGTATTCTGTATTGGGGCAGAATACATTACATTATACAAGTCAAATATTTTTAACACCTTCTGTGACGTGCTATAACCAAACGGGGGCGTCGTACCGTGGATCTGTTTGAATATCTGATTTGCAACCAGAAGTAGCTGAGGCGGAGAAGAAGAATCGTTCCCTGCCGGTGTTATTTGGCTGTTGCACATGGCTGAAGGCGCCGCGTGAGGAGCTGTCTTCAAGCATCGCAGTGAAGTAGGTGAAACATCAGCCTGAGGTTCCAGACACACCGAGGTCCCGCTGCTCGCTGGCCACACAGCGGGCCAGGAGGCTGGGACACGGCCACGACAGCTTTCTGTTTGACCCGGGATAACAGAGTGCCAGTTAGCTCGGCTCTGCTAGCGACACCACAGCTAACAAGTTTTAGGAATACTAAAGGCTAGAAGGTGAAAAGAAAACAGAAAAAAATAGTTTGAAAAAAAACAAAATTAATCAAACTCGCTGCTGTCAAGTAATTAAACATTTGCTATATTTATGAGGTCCTATGGTGCTGAATTGCAAAACTTCTGTGATACGAACAACGTTTAGTCATTTAAATGGCTTCAGTAAGCGCTGAACATTATTAAATATTGACTATTTAATTTGCCACTATTTTTTATACATGCTGTCTGTTGTACTCATATAAAGGTTTAGATATTCATGTCAGATACGTGCAGGAAACACTTTTTAATGGGTAAATATAAAGCACAGTAATAACACACCAGAGGGATGATAACATAACTGAGAGGTTTTCATGTTGACTTTTGTTATCATTTACAAATTAATTTCTAAACTCGTCAGTCTGTGTGTAGTTCAATTCTTACAGACTACCTTTTGCTGCTGAGGTCTTTAAATTTGAATATTTATTCTTGGTATATGTTGGTATTTTGTTCTGCATATGTTGTAGGTTGAGGTACATCAATCAGTTTTTTCAGGGCCAATCCTCATTTACCCATTCCCTTTTCTTTATCTGAGCTTTACTAACTCAACAAAGTGTATCGATGTGCATTCTGTTGGTTGTTGTCCTAGTATATACACCAAATCTGTGGGAATTCTTTATTTATATATGTTCACTGTCTGCCCTTTTGATCGCTGTTCAGAGCCAAAATTAGGGAATATTGGGAAATTCAGATTTCTGATTAACTGATAATTGCATCTGTAGTTGCAGGGAACTCTTTCTGATTCTAGCTTTCTTATAGACATTTGTTAGATGGCTGTCGTAATAACCAAGAGAAAAGCCTTGCAGAATGTTTCTTAATATAACACTGCTCTTTGCTGTCTGTTGACCGCAGCTGTGATGGCCAAGCTTCAGGGCTTTGAGTTCTGGAGGAAGACCCTGAGGGAGGCACGCTTCGTGGTGGCGCCCATGGTGGACCAGAGCGAGCTGGCCTGGCGCTTGCTGAGCAGGAGACATGGTGCTCAGCTCTGCTACACTCCGATGCTGCACGCTCAGGTATTTGTCCGGGATGCCAACTACAGGAAGGAAAACCTTTACAACGAAGTCTGTGAGGAGGACAGACCTCTGATTACCCAGGTGAGAGTTCACACAGGGTACGAGATAATGACTAGAAACTAAAGCTGGGCAGGTGAGGGGGGGGCGAGGCAACTTTATCTATATTGCACCTTTCAAAGGCAACTCAAAGTTCTTATACATAGAAGATAGAATTAACATACATTAAGAAAAAACACATCAACCAGATTAAAATTGAAAAGGCTTAAAAATAAAGTAAAAAAACAACAGCTATAGGCTAAGAGTATAGGAAACTGCAAATAAAAAATGAAATAACCTTATTTTTAAAGAGCTCAGGATGGGAGCACTGCTACAGTCAACAGGAAGCTTATTGAAGATTTTTGGTTCTTAAAACCTGAAAGCTGCTCCAGCATGTTTGGTTTGACTGTTGGTTTGGTGATGGATTCTTTAGAAATGTGGAAACCATGTTAGTTATTTTTTCAGGCCTATGAATAAATAAATTGGACTTACTATTCAACGCTTTTGTAAATATTACATAAATATAGTTTTCCATTATTTAGTATTGCATATTAATTAAAATCTTACTTTCACTTTGACACTTTGATCAAACAGGAAAACTTCCTTGTTTTCACCTTTATCACTACAGGAAATAAATGTTATATTGAAATTATAAAAACAGGAAATATTGAGCACATATATAAATAAATGTACAATATTTCTAACCCAAATGATGTTATTGATGTTGCCTTTCTTAAACGGCTTATACTTTTTACATTTATTAAGTAGTTTTTTTTATTTTTATTTTGCTGGATCAGAGGAAGGAGTGCAGTGATCAGAGGCATGACATATTAGATTTGTTTGTTTAAACGATCAAACTTTTTGTTCAGCAAAGACTTTCAGGACATCTTGTATAGTTCCTATTTTATTTCACATACATTAATTTACTAACTAAGCCATTTAAAGTCCGAAAATCATGTGGAAGAGACAGAACCAAACTGCTCCCTGCTGATGTTTCTCTTGCAATATTTTTGTTTTAATTATGTAGTTGATGATAAAGGCTTTGTGTCTGAGCTCTTCTACTGGATCACTTTTTAGGTTTTAACTGAATAAAGTACAACTGAGGTTAAAATTATTTTATGCATTTCAATTAAAAGTTCAGGATTTAAAATGTTGAAATAACTATTTTTCTTGATAATATAGTTTTACTACTCCACTTTCACCAAAATAATCAGACTATAGTGAGAAATCAACTTATAAGCACACATCTATATCAGTTAGCTCATTATAAACTGATTAAAGTGGTCATCGCAGCTGCCAGGTAACAGTTATTAACTTTTTTTCATAAGAAATTATAAAAAAAATTCTCCCCAAAATTTCCCGTCTATAGCTGGAAGTGTGTGAGAGAATAACGGGTTTCTCCCATAAACTAAGACAACAAACTCCATCACGCTGTAATCGTCTCACACACCTGGAGAAAAACACACTGCAGCGGTTAGAAACTCTCTTAGACAGGAAGTAATTCTGACCAATAATATCCAGTCATCAAAAGGTGCACAATAAAGATTTTAATACAAAATATTATATAATATCAACATGTACAAAGACCAATCACTTTATCATGTTCATATAAAAGCTATGAATTGTCAACACTGCAAATAAACCTTGAATGATAAATGTGAACAGATTTGTGTGTGAGAATCTCCAGTGTTTGTTCAGAATGAGCGTCATAGCTGCACATTACTTTGAAACACAGTGTGTCTCATGTAGTGTTGGAGAGAAATTTATGTCCTGTTATTTTTTTCCCAGTTTTGTGCCAACGACCCGGAGGTGTTCCTCCAGGCTGCTGTCCTGGCCCAGGACTACTGCGACGCCATTGATCTCAATCTGGGTTGTCCACAGATGATAGCTAAGAGAGGTACATGTTCTCTAATCTGAACGTAGGATGACTGTCTAGAGTAGAGCTAATATAGAGGACCAAAACTAATGTTAATTATTTTAAGGACACTATGGAGTTTTTCTGCAAGATGAATGGGAGCTGTTGGAGAGGATGGGTGAGTTTTTACTCATTTTGTCATATTTTGTGTGTAGCTTTTTAAACGAATAACATTTTCTATGCTTCTCATGTTAACATGCAGCTTTAATTGTATGATTAAACCAGTGTTTAAATCCTCTTTATTTAAATAGCAGCAGTTATAAGGTCTTCCTTTCTCCTTACATCGACAGTCAGCTTAGCCAATGAAAAGCTCTCGGTGCCGGTCACCTGTAAGATCAGAGTCTTCAAGGAGATTGAGAAAACGGTGCGCTATGCTCAGATGCTGGAGAAAGCTGGATGTCAGGTAGGATCTGTATCCACCACCTGTTGAGCTTTGATTTAGAAAAAATGCTTTATAACTGTAGTGAAGTCTGAGATGTTTGGTAAATGTCCCAGTTGCTGACAGTACATGGCAGAACCAAAGATCAGAAGGGAGCCATGACGGGGATCGCTAGTTGGGAGCACATTCAGGCAGTCAGGTGAGCTGCTGTACTTTTTCTCTGGTGTCTCTACAAAATGTAATAAAAAGACATATTTCTGGCTTGGATTCTTTTTTTTGCAGAAAAGCAGTAAATATTCCAGTGTTTGCAAATGGGAATATCCATCATCTGAGTGATGTGGAACGCTGCATTCAGGAGACAGGAGTGCAGGGGGTCATGAGTGCAGGTTAGTTCTCCTTTAACTCTCTGTCCTGTGAGGTTCAGCTATAAAGTGCTCTGTGTCTGAATTATTGCATTCCTTAGATCTGCCTTTGTGTTATCCGCAGAAGGGAACCTCCATAACCCGGCCCTGTTTGAGGGCCGCAGCCCCCCAGTGTGGGAAATGGCAGAGGAATATCTGGAGGTGGTGAAGCAGTACCCTCCATGCTCGCTGTCCTACATACGGGCTCACCTCTTCAAGCTGTGGCATCACACGTAAAGCTTCATTCATTCTTACTGGACGGATGAGTTCTTTAAACTCTTTACCCTTCATAGTGGAAACATAAAGTCCTACTGATTAGGTTGAGCTGTTGAAACTGTAGTCACGTGTGTGTGTGTGTGTGTGTGTGTGTGTGTGTGTGTGTGTGTGTGTGTGTTTGTGTGTTTGTCTGTTTGTTTGTTTGTTTGTTTGTTTGTTTAGGCTGCAGATCCACCAGGACCTCAGGGAGGAGCTGGCCAAGGTGAAGACCCTGGAAGGGTTGGCCCATGTTAGTGCACAGCTGAAGCAGCGCTGCCAGGTACAGCATCTTAGGGGAGGAGGCCAAGAAAGTTAACCCTTGACCTTCCCAAAAGCCACTCTAATCTGGTGGTAGAAAATTGGCACCAATATTTCTTAGCAAATCAATTTAGCCTAGCATCAAAATGCAGACTTACAGTTTCAGTTGTAATATTTGGAGTTCCACTTCTCAGTGAGCTCTGTTTTGTGCTGCTTTATTACCTAAAACACCAAGAAGCATGTGGAGGTTTGTGGTTGTAGCAACATAAAATATGAAGAAGTTAAATGTGTTCAAATACTAAAAACCACAATGTTGATGCTTCTGCCCTGATTCTTCCCGTCCTGGCTAACATTCACATCAGGAGATTTAGAGTTATGTCAGAGCAAACGGCATCATCAACAAATGATAATGTGACCTGTGAGGACCATCTGATGCTGATTCTGCAAAACAGAGCAGATGGCGTGTATGTCATCATACACACTTTTCATTTTTTGTTTCCCATTAATTGTTAAATGCAGATGGTTGTGTGACGGGGTTCTATTATGACTTGGTCAAACATAAAAGACTGGCCAAGGTTGGAGATCACTTTAATGAAATTTATTAATCTTTTCTTCAGGTGAACAAATCAGAGAGGTGCAGTACATGTACAAAGGACGTCCAAGGCAGGTTAAAAACAGACAAACAGCAGTACCCTAAATGCAAGAGTCCATCATCTTCAGTGTGACTTCTCAGGAGTCTAACCACAGACTGACTCAAAGTGGTACAGAGCCCTGCTTTTAAAGCCACAGGCTCCGCCCACAGCACAAAATAAGCAAGCAAAAACAACTAAACAATTATTTCTAACTCAAGTAAACTCTTAAAGTAAACAAAGTAATGATAAATACCAAGAAAAAAGAATATATATATATATATATATATATATATATAAATAGACAAACTTGTGATCAAAAATATAATACTCAATTTAATAGAAAACACTCAGTACATTCCGATGACATCACTACGTCATCACGTGACTCTCTCCTGGCGCGCCACAGTCCGGAAACAATCCTGCTTAAAAACAGAACTGGGAAAATGTTTGGAGAATACAAAATAACTGGCAAAATAACAAATGGCTAGGATGGATATGTTAACTGAAGCAGGAACACCGCTTGTGCACCCACAATGAAACGTGTCAGTTTAAGCTGCAACAAAAAGTAAGTTAGTGATTGTATATGTTTGTGTGTATATGTGTGCGGGCGTGCTGACATGGACTCATAATTAAGTCCCGGCTCGTGATGGCTCCTCCGTCACAGGTTGGTTACAGCTTGTGTTGTTTTCTGCATAATTATAACGTAACTGATGAAAATTTGTTTGTAAGCTTGTTGCAATAATCAATTAATTGCATGATAAAATTGAAATGAACTCAATATTCATTCCAATGATTAATATTTTTGAAGGGCAATTTTGTGCAGAGACTTGATAATCCATGTTATTTATGGTTTGGGTTATGTGTGGTTTTTAATTTTATTTTATTGATTTTCCTTTGTGGTCCTGCTTTATTTTGCAAATTTAAAATATCTTATAGTTCCAGAGTAAAGGATTCTTTACAAAACTACACTTTATTGGTCTTTGAGAAGACAAACCTTTGCTGTTATCAGTATATTATCTAAAAATGTTCTCAAAACAATATTATTATTTACTGCAGTAATTGGAAAACTGAATTGTGACAGACCCATTTCTTTATTTGAAATGATTCTGGTTCTTAGTTCTTTGGTTCTCGTCGTCTCAATGTAGGAGGAGATTTCTGGTGGGGATGAGAAAGACGGGGGTCTGCCACTGCCTCACTGGATCTGCCAACCGTACGTCAGACCACCGTGAGTCACTTCCTCTGTTTCTACTGCTGCCAGCATGTTAATGGCCTGAATGACTGCAGATGTACACTTAGTAAAGTAACCAAGCAACAAAAGGATTTATCATAGGCACATTTCTTTTCCACTGTTCTGCTTTAAACGACCAACATCCACCAGGCCCAAGCTGGCAGTGACCAACGGCAGCTGCCAGGAGGTTGAGGTGAAGAGCACCATGTGTCAGAAAAGAGCTCTGGAGGACTCAGACAGAGCAGCTGAAGGCCTGTCCAAAAACAAACTGAAGAAAAGATCCCGCAACCCCAACAAAAACTTCTGTCCTGAGCTGAAACGTGAGTCTAACTAAGTTAAAGATTTGTCTTTAAACCACAACCAACAGAACAAGAAATCTGAAATGGTTTTCCTTCTCCCTGCTTGTAGCCAAATACCTCAAATGTGAACAATGTGGCAACCCAAAGGTAAGCGGATGAGTCAAACTGAAGGCCTGGCTGCGGCCCGCTGGACGTTAACAGAATCTTTAAGTTAATAGTTGTACACCTAAATTTTACTTTATCAATTAAATCCAAAGAGTTTTTATCTGCATGCTGCTAAATTACATTAATGTGAAAATATGTTCAATGTGATTTAATTTTCAAAAGTAAGAAACTGATATTTAGTAATATTTGATAATTTTTATAACTTTTTCGGTAAATTCCACCACAATCACAATCAGTCTTTTGAGGACATTAGTGATCTTGATATGGGCCAAAAAGGAAATGAGTTTGACAGCCTTAGTGTTGGTTTTTTATATCTGATCCACACGTCCGCTTTCATAAACATAAATCGTCTTTTCTAAGGTTTCCTGTTTCTCCAAAGTCACATAAAATGACTGTTTGCATAAAGGATGTCATTTTTTTAATAAAGTTTTGTGGTTTTTTCATTCTCTCCTTCCATTTACAAAGATTTCAGGAAGCTTAGTCATTCCTGTCATGTTTTGCTTTACAGGGAAATAAATGTGTGTTCAGTCTGTGTCGAGCCTGCTGTAAGAAGAAGGCTTTCAAAGAGGTGGCAGATTGTCCAAGTGAGTATAATGATAACTGAATGTTCTGTTGCTAATATATCACTGGGTTTATAAAGTCAAGAACAACTTGATTTCATCGAATTTTCTCACACAATTCATCCTTCCAATCATTCCCATGTTGGACTATTTTTAAATCACCGTAATTCCATCATATTTGTTTGTAAAGAAAATGACTAAACAACTAAACATAATAAATATTGAAGCTGTAATGCATTCAGTGACCTGTGAATCATCTGTGTTTAACCGTTTCATTGTTCGGCCACTTGTCCGTATGTTCTCTGTTTTAACTGCACATTCACTTATATTGATACCTATAGAAAAATGTTAGAAATACAAGGTTATTCTGTTGATTTTTTCTTGAATATGTTTTTCTATACTTGACTTTAGAAATCAGTTTTCATCATAATATTTCCTTAACCCTCTGATGCGTAAGTGGGTCCTTTTGGACCCGGTGAGGTCATCTTTTTGCAATATCTTTGTAATGAAAAGTTTTCATCACTTCATATTCCCGGTATTCCTCAACAAACATGTTATTGATATCATGCAATTAAAATTTTTAATTTACCTATTACACATTTTAAGTAATAGCATGTTTTATATTACTACCCCATTGTTCCATAAGTGGGTCCATAATTATGTAAAATGTTCATTTTACATAATTATAAATTATGTAAAATGTATACATAATTTATAATTATGTATAAATAATACATAATTTATGTATTAAATCAATCATGGGTATTGTGACAGCATTATTGTCACAAATCAACCTATTAGCCTTCTTTGAAGTTAGCTGATACTAGTTATCTAACCAAGCTAGGTAACATTACTGCCCTTACGTGCATGTGTATTATTTGTGTGTGTGTGTGTGTGTGTCTGACACCCTAGATAAGAAAATCGAGAGAGAGTGTGTTGAATGACATGCAAAACCTGTTGATCAATGTGTTCAATGTTCTTTCTTTTATCATCTCGATAAATAAAATAAAAATCCATAGCTATGTAAATAAATGCATAAATAAATGAGCTGAAAAAGAATAGCATGCCTTCTCCGGGTCGGGGAGGATGTCCTGCCCCAAGTGAAGCAGGAGATCGACAGGCTGATTGATGCAGCGTCTGCAGTGAAGCAGGCGCTGTACCAGTCTGTCGTAGTGAAGAGAGAGCTGATTCAAAAAGCGAAGCTCTTGATTTACCTGTTTAAGTTTCTACCCTCATCTATGATCATGAGCTTTGGGTCATGTCCGAAAGAACGAGGTCACGGATACAAGCGGCCGAAATTAGTTTCAGTTTTTTAGAGTGTCTGGGCTCTCCCTTAGAGAGAGAAGCTCAGTCATCCGGGAGGGACTCAGAGTAGAGCCGCTGCTCCTTTACATCGAGATGAGCCAGCTGAGGTGACTAGGGAAACTGGTTAGGATGCCTCCTGGTCGCCTCCCTGGTGAGGTGTTCTGGGCATGTCCCACTAGGAGGAGGCCCCGGGAAAGACGCAGGACACGCTGGAACTATGTTTCTCAGCTGGCCTGAGAATGCCTTGGGAAATCCCCAGAAGAGCTGGAACAAGTGACTGAGGAGAGGGAAGTCTGGGCCTCCTTACTTAGGCTGCTACATCTGCGACCCAGTGCCGGATAAATGGAAGAAGATGAATGAATGGATGGATTTATGGATAAATAAATGCACATGCATACATACACTCACATGCATGATACACAGCACAATAGAATACAGACAGTAATGTTAGCTAGCTTGGTTAGCTAGCTTGGTTAGCAAGCTAGTTTAAAGAAACATGCTCTTTCTATTCCCCCATCTCCCTCCCGCTGCCCACACACACCCACACACACATAATGGACACTGACATTGTTCCAACATTGCTGTTGTAAAATTGCTGTTGTCATTTTGTTTTAAAAATGTTCTAATTGTCACAAATGTTAAACAATTTCTTCTAAAAATGCTTAAAGTGAAAAATGAAAATATTTCAAACATGAAATGATTATTGTGTGAAATAAAACACAGCAGAAAGTATCATACTAAACATTATTTTGAATCAAAATGACAAAAATAGCATAAAAACACATTGATTTAAACACAGGTCCAAAAAGACCCACCCATGGAAGACTGTATAGTCAATATGTCATGCATCAGAGGGTTAAGTTTGTTTTTCAGAAAATCAAACTTAAATGTTTTAAGTTCTACGCGTTAAATTCCAAAGTCAATTTTCTTCTAAGTTCTGTTTGATATATACAGTATTTCATACAGTATATATAACCTACAGTATTTCATAACTGAAGGTTATAATTACTTGATAGTGCTATAAAATGGCTCAATGTCACTGTAAGACACACAACTCCGTCCCTTTAAGGATCCCTGCTGTCTGATTTCCAGGTCATGGGCTGAGGTTCAAGACCAAAGCAGAGAAACAGAAAGCCGAGGAAGACCAACAGAAGGAGTGTGAGCGGACAGAGGGCTCAGTGACGGAGCGGGACAGAAACAAGCAGACTCCTCAGGTGGCAGCAGCTTCTTGCAGGGAGATGACGGAGCAGACGGAGGCCTAGCTGCTGCCCCCATTTGGACAGGCTGCCTCTAGAGGGGTCCTGTAGGGTTCTGGGGCAGGATGGTTTTATTCTGGTCCGTAAAACATTTTCAGGTACATAACATCATATTCCAACCTTGTTGGGTTCATCTGAAATGTTGAACCTTTCATTTGGGGGAAAATATGGACAATAATAGCTCCTGTGATGAACTGCTGTACATTGGGCTTACCACAAACTTTTTCTATGGAATTAAAGATGGTTGGCTCATAAACACGCTTTCTCATCTGAATCATTGTGTGTTTATGAAAGGAGAATGTATTTTACCTGTCAAATTTTACTGAGTCACTAAAATGATATAAACTGTTTCATATTCCATATTTTGATATAACAGAGCATTTGGCTGCATCTCAGCCCTCATTCATGTTGACTTTCATGACTTGAAGACTGTTTAGAACCAACTCCTGGTTACATCATTGCTAATAAAACTACCATCACCTGGGCTCTGTGTGCTGTGAAGAGGCGGTGCTGTTATGATCACGACCTTTTACATAATAGCTTCATTTTCAACTTTTTGATGTCATGTTAGAGCGTGGTTGGTTTCTAATTGACTGATTATTGTGCTTTCTCATGAGAACTGATTCTACCTGTTCAGAAGCTCACCTGAGGATCTTATGGAGAAAGTAACAGAAAGCTGTTCTCTCTCTGCAGCTACACTGGGGAGAATGAATCTATCATGCTTATTATCCAAGCTTTTTGTAGTAGCAGCTTCATTTAATATGACAGCATATTACAATCATTGTATCATTGTAGATGGGGGCGGGGGGGAAATGGAGCCTTGTGCAGGTTTTGCTGTCTCAGTCCACAGTGCTGCTGTCTGGGGTTCACCTCCTACATCCTTTGCTTCATCTGCTCCTATTTTCTTTCCCTTGTTTTTTCTGTTTTACTGGAGAAAAAATGTGACTAGTGCCACAACATCTTAAAGGGGCAGTATCATGTAAAATTGATTTTTTGAGTCTTATATCATGTTATAACGTTATCCTAATCAAAAACATGTCTGGAGTGTTGCCTTGATTCTTTCATGCGTGTTTGAGAAATCCTTTTATCTTCATGGCAACCATTCAGATATGCAAAACACCTGGGTGGATCTGGCCCCGCCTTTGAGCCACAGCTCCTCCTCAGAGCTGCAGTTTCCAAACTTCCACCTCTGAGAGCAGCCCTCCTCCGCAACTCCTCCACTCAGCTCCTTCAGACTAGCCAGCAGTAATTAGCAAACACCTGGTGGAACTGCTCATCTGCTGAGCTCATTATAGGAGTTACTTCTCAGTAAAATGCTGGTAAAAACTTTGTTAAAGGTGTGATGACTTCCTGAATATGGAGTTTCAGAAAGAGCAGGAGTTTTTAAGGAGACAGAGGCCCAATTTGAAAGCGTTAAATCAGGAAGTTAAATTTCTTTTAAATTATATGATTTAAAAAAAAAATTCTAATAACTGAAGACAACATAGTTAAAAATGGCTCTGTGCCTGGAAAATAAACAATACTGCCCCTTTAAAAGAAGTGCTTATCAGGTCTTTGTAATGCTTTCTTTGAACAGTGGATTTTGCAGCACACTGAGTACCCACTATAAAATAAATACTTATGTTTTTTTTTATTGAGCTGTAAAGAGAGGAATCCTTGCATGGTCCAGGTCATGTAGTTTGAGTCGATCTTATCTCACCTAATATTTTTACTTCTTCAATATTACTTATGTTCCCCTAGTGCATCTGTTCCATGGGAGCCAGGTGGGTGGAACAGAGTCAACAATGTAGCCACAGAAAGTTTCTGAAGAAAACAATATTGAATTACTGAGTAAATATATTTCAAGCAGGTTCTGACCACATCCAGCTGAGTGATCAGAAACCCTCCATTTCCTGACTGGAGTAAAACACTAAAGATTTTCAGTAAAACTGCATTTTACATGTACAATGCATGGATTTTACTCATTTAAAATGTTAGCTTTTGAAATATATTGATCATGTTTCTCCGCAAAACAGCTTAAATGAAATGTGATTTAAGGCAGCAGTCAGACCCACTTTGTTAGCAGTGGATGCACCACTAATCTCCAAGAGATCTTAGAATAAAGAAGACAGAAGATACTTCCTGTGCAAAGCAGCAAGAAAAGCAAATATGTTACACAATCTGGTGTGTAGTATAGTCTTAGCATACAACCCTATTTTTGACTATAAGCAAATGTCTGTTGATTTAATATATTTGCATATTTTTCATTTGTATTTTATGCAGTGTGTTAAGTTATTTTTAATGTTCAACAGACTTATAGAAGAAATATTCAGCGTCATCTCAGACTGTCCTAAATAACTCATGAATTTCCAGAGTTCAGCTGCAGCATCTTTAGCTACAATTTTCCCATTTTACATTTATGCAAACCTTATAAATCATCGAGATTGTTAAAAGTTTAAAGATTCTTAATAGTGACGCTCCACCTACTGACTCTTGTCACCATGGTGACACTTGACCAGCTGGAAGGAGAGCGCTGCTGGCTGATTGAGAAAAGCTGCTTCTCTAGCTCACGCACTGTCCACAAGGTGTGTTGGGATTTTATTTGTGTGTGCACAGTTTATTCTGACGACTTATCCATTTTAACTGATAAAGTACCCAGACCTACATACATGGCATGTGGCATAGGCACTCATATTTTACATATTGTGGTGTTTTTTATATATATATATATAT
>NW_006800322.1:286992-297885 GCF_000485575.1 Poecilia formosa | reverse complement strand
GACTTACTTCACCTTGTTGCCCAGAACTCTGTGGGGTTAAATGGACCCTACAAATACATCAACAATCACAATTCTGTCAAGCCTGCCATTATTTCTGTTGCTGCCTCACATTTTTCTACCACAATTTTTCTAAATAGTTGTAAAAACGTCTTTGTGGAAAGACTCTTTTTTTATTATTTTTTTTTAGCAATACCTTATGGAGGGTGTCCGTAACTTTCTGCAAGGCCACTATCATATTAGTAAACTTGCATTACATTAATTTCACTTTTTGAATAGAAATACTAAAACTATTTCTTTTTACTGAGTTGCATTTCTGGGTGAGGAAGAGTGAATAAACTGGAAGGTTTGATTGGAATAAGGAGACAAGCTGATGAAGGTATACAAATTAGATGTAGGAGTTGATATAGTTCAGATATTTTGACTTGCTTCTTGAAATATTAGCCAAAAAAAGTGAATGTCTTGATGAAGGTCATAAAGCTGGAGACTTGTGTGTAGATTCCAAAGCGAACTGGGGTACGACAATCATCTGGACTGCGAAAGCTCATGATTCCCACCTGCACAAAGCCTCTGGCTGTTCGGCACATGAGCGGGCTGCCATGGTCTCCTGGTGGATGCTGAAAAATGACACACTGTGATAATGTTAGTTTGTTTGTGTGGTTCTGAGTCGCACACTGGCTGACACTGAAACTTGAAAGTAATGCAGTCGGGGGGGAAAAAGAAAAAGCTTATATATTTTTAGCAGATGGTTTTATTTTTTCACAACGAAACTGTTTGACTTAATCTGTAAAATTTGTGGATGTTCTCCACATAACCTCATTCGCTGCATTTTAGATCAGACTGACGTTCTGCATGTTAGCTTTTATATAAATGCTGAAACTCACGTTGCAGGAATATTTTCCTCCAGCAGGACCACCTGCACACAGCATGTTATCACTCAGGTCTGGAAATGCAACTTTACATCTAGTCTGAGACACAATTCGAACCTTCATCTCCTGTAGAGTCAATGATTTCTCTCCCCAGGCTACATGGGCACAGAGAGAGATACAGGTGAGGAAACAGATCTCTGAATATGCACCTACTGTATATAATGTGTGTCACAGGGTTGGACATTTAATGCACTGCTCATTTATTGCGATAAATTTCATGGATTTATTTAGATTTATCTAAGAATTCCAATTTATTGTTGTTACGATAAATTCCAACTGGTCATGTTTGAAACCCCCTAAAACTGTCCATGTTGTCAGGATTGTTAGTTTTACTAGTTTCTCTACTGTTTGCGTAACTAAAGCATCCATAAATATTAATTTGTTTGAAAATCATGAAATGAAGTTACTTTCTGCAGTCTGATATAAATAACACTTCATTTTGTGACTGTAGAAGTGTATTACAAAAGGTTTGATTTTCAAGAGCCACGCTGTGACAGCCATAAAGGTTGCCTAAAAGAGAATAAATAGGTCTTATTGTCACTTTTATCGCCATCATAATATTACCATAATATATTGTGATAACACATAAAGTTCACCCTTAATGTGTGTGTGTGTGTGTGTGTGTGTGTGTGTGTGTGTGTGTGTGTGTGAAAAACGTACTACTATTGTTTTTTCTCCACCAGCCCGCGATCCAACACTCAGAGGAAGAATTGAAGGTGTCATCCTCGCTGGGTAAGATCACTGGAGCAACGGTCTTAGAGAAGTCTAAAGGGTTTTTTAACCTTATGAGGGAGATGTCATTGATGAAGCCATTGACAGTAACCCTGAACTCAGTTTTACGATAAACAAAGTCTACATCCATGTAACGTTCAGATGGCTTGTCCAGCTCATATGTGCCGACCCAGACTCTTGTTCGATCCCACCTGGTCCTCAGTTCACTGAAGCACCAAAAACAGACAAAGGAGACCAAATTACCACCTCTTTTTTATCCCCTGTAAATCCAACTCTCAAACACTTTATGACACTTTTCATCTCAAGGATCTGTTCACTCTCCTTTACTGCCTTAACTGTCTTGACAAAAGAAGGCAACCAGCTCTCCCTTATTTATAGATATTATGTTTAATATTTTTACAATAAGCTCATACTTTCATAGTATTTGATAATATCAGTTTTCTACCCAATTAACTACATTAAGAGAATGTATTTTGTGAAAGCCTCTGATTAACTCCATATAAAGCATATTAATGGTTCAGACATTTACACTAGCAGCTGTATAATTGTGGAAGATTATCAGAAAATGAAGAGTTCTGTATTCAGACTTACTCATCCCAGCAGCGCCCAGCAGTCATGACCCACTTCTGATTGAGAATTGAACCACTGCAGTGCCACTTTCTCTTCCCACTGTCTGTGGTGATGTCAAGGTAGACCAACCCAGGCCACCTGCCCTTTGGGGCGTCTCCCCCACCAATGATGGAGCTCCTCACTGCAGCCCCCATCAAAGCTAAAAGAAATAAATAAAGGAGAAATGTACAGTAGTGTTTATCTTCATGCTTATCATGAGGCTAAAATATCTAGTTTATCATTTTGGTGTAAATATTGTTTATTCCATTTTAATATCACAGTCGTGTGAACTCAATTGATAAAGTTATTTACGCAACACAAGAAGCATGGACAGTCAGGATATCTCTTATTTTTTTTATCACGCATTTTGTTCTATGTAAAATGATCTCGTGTCTCACCTGCAGAGCACTGGAGCTGAACCAGCAGAGCGAGCAGTTTACCCACAGCCATGGCTGAGATGCAGCTGTGTGTCTGCAGGAGTTTCATACACACAGCCAATGATGAGAAACTCTTATCAGATGCATCACCCAGCCCCTCCATGCATAGGCAGAGCGTCATGATGTGTGTTTGGACCCAAATGCAGTGGTAGGCAGATTTTTAAATATTTAATGAAAAAAAAGATGAAATGCAAACTTACAAAAATACAAAAAAAAAAAAAAAAAAAAATCCAAAGTTGACCAAAAATAAACCATAACAAATGTCAGGCTCTCTCCGTAGTCGTAGTAACAACCTCCTCAGCAAGTCAATGTTCTCTTTAGGCCTTCTAACGAGCCATCATTTGATGCAGATGTGCTAAACCAGGGAGAGAACTAAAACATGCAGGGTGTTGGCCCTCGAGGACCGACTTTGGACACTCCTGTTCTAATTTAACACATTAAATCAGAACTGAGTTTAATGTGTTAAATGTTAATATTAGCCCAAGTCGAGGCTGTCCACCTAAACTTCAGTTGAACAAGCAGAGCTCTGATCAGAGATGCAGCCAAGAGGCTCATTGTTAATCTGGACCAGATGATCCACAGCTCAGAGGGGGAACCTGTCCACAGTCCTGTTTGCAGTTTGCCAGAAGCCAGCAAACGTGGGAGAAGGAGCTCTGGTCAGATCAGAACAAAATTAAACTTTTTAACCAAAATGCAAAACATTCGTCACTCTGAACACTCCATCTCCACCTTTAAACATGGTGGTGGCAGCATCATGCTCTGGGGTGCTTCTCTTCAGCAGGATCAGGGAAGTCTGAAAAAGACTGGAGAGCGGGGCAGAGCTTCAGCTTCCATCAGGACAAACACCCTGAACATAAACCAGGCTACAATAGAATGGTTTAAAACAAACCACACTCGTGTGTTAGAATGGCCCAGTCAAAGTCCAGACTTAAACCCAGAATCTGTGGGAAAATTTTAAAACTGCTGTTCACAAACTCTCCATCTAATCTGATTGAGTTTGAGCTGCTTTACTAAGAAGAATGGGGAAAAAAACTCAGTCACTAGATGCATAAACCCTAAAGACTAGCAGCTGTAAATGTAGTGAAAGGTGGTTCCACAAAGTGTTGACACAAGGGGCTGAATACTTTTGCACTCTGTATCTTTAAGGGATTTGCTTGTAAAACATGTTTTGAGTCATGTATACATTTCTTTCTACTTAATTGTATGACATGTTGTGTTGGTTTTTCACATAAAGTTCTAATGAAATATATTTATGTTTGTGGTCGTAATGTGACGAAATATGGAAAAGTTCAAGAGTTGTGAATACTTTTACAAGCCTCTGTACTTTGTTTTTGCTGGTATAATAGTCTTCTGATAATTATCAGAGAATCTCCTTTTATTTGTCTAAGTTCTAGAAAAGTGTAGAATTTCTAAGAAAGCTGAACTAATCAGAGAGAGTAAGTCATAGGTGGTCAGGTAAGAGAGAGTTCAAATACGACTGGGATACAGTCTGAGAAGTGAACAGCACAGATTTTAATATCACAAAGAGACAGAGCACTACACAACACAAAAGCCAGAGTATTATATATTCACATTCATGTGTTGGGGCTTTAACTGCCTGACCAGGATTAAAAGAGTCTGTAAGGTTTAAAAAGTCAATAGTCAGGGGTGTATTTAAGCACTAAGCATGAATATTAAAATCACCTAGAAATAGAAAACTGTCACAGTGTGGTATCATCCTGCCTGTGTTGCTCAGAGTAAACCAGTGCACATCGTACCAGAGTGGACAGATGGATTTCCGTCAGCTGCAGTTCTAGCTGGAGTAAACTTCAGCTGCAAGCTGCCAATATTTGAAGCAGTTTTTGTGAGCAGTAACTATGTAGTTGAAAACTGCACCAAAACAAAAACCTAAAGTGTCTATTGCAACAAATGAAATGATAGTTATTCAAGCACTACTAAGTAGCATAATTGTGGAGTAGTTTGCTTAGGGAAGTCTTTATTTTAAATTTTTAAGCTGGTTAATGTTTTTTTTTTTTTTCATTGAGCTGCAGACAACATTAGTTTATGAAATAAACACAAACAGACAACAAAAGTGATGCTTCAAAGTTTTAATGCAATGTGATTAAATGTTTGACAGGGAGAGAGAGAGAGCAGTAAGGGTTGACTGGATAAGGAGACAAGCTGAGAAAGGCAGCAACTCTGCTGGTTAGGGAAGCCTTCGACTTCCTCTGACTTCTGGGAACATTAGTCAGAGGCGAATTCTTTGTCGAGTTGCTCCATGCGACTTTTGATGTAGCCCATAAAGCTGGAGACTTGTGTGTAGATGCTAGGAACGCCTGGGACCTCACAACCTTTCGGACTCCCATAACTCATGATTCCCACCTGCACAAAGCCTCTGGCTGTTCGGCACATGAGCGGGTCGCCATAGTCACCCTGTGGAGAAGCAGATTTAACTTAAAGTTAGGTTTTATTCCCTGAGCCTGCTTATACAATTGAATTGCACAATGCTCTGAAACTATGTGATAATTAAATTGTAGTTATTGTACATAAGCACACGTGTTGAGGGGGAGCTGAGACAAAACTGATCAGGTTTGCCTGGTTTTATTTGGATGTTAGGGACAAGTCTGAGTTCCTGGATGAACCCAGTGCATTGAAAAGAAGGAATGAAACGCTGAGCGAGTCGGACTGGGTACAAGTAACAAGAACACATGAACAGATTTCTGGCAGGACAATGTTTTAATTCAGCTATATCATGAAAACTCACCACACCTTGGTTTTTTGTCATTATTTGATAAAATGTAATGTAAGTGATACTAATAAAAACAAATTTGAATAGTTTCTGCCATTTTTCTTACGAAGCATTTGAAAATCTAATTAAATATTAGATTAAGTTAGGAGTGCTGGTATCATGATCGGTGCTTGTTTGGGCTTTTAGGGGTTTCTTCCATGTCATATTTTAGCCATGCATTTGTTTATTTTTATATTCTGCTTAGATTTTGTTTCTTTACTTTATTCTTGCATTTGGTTCTTATTTTATTCTTACTTTAAATTATGTTAAGCATTCATCCTTTTGGTTGTTGTTGTATTTATCTCTTTTTCAGCTGACTGCATTCATGCGACTTTGTCTGAGTGTGTTTGTGTGTGTTTTGTCTTGTGTCTCAACAGAGTATCATCAAATTAAGAAGGCCTTGGCATGATTTGAATTAAAGTTTTTGCTTTCATACACAAACGTCTACACAGATATTGAAATAGAACATCATCTCAGTTCACATAGATACTGAAACTCACATCACAGGGGTTCTTTATCCCTTTGGGGTCGCCTGCACACAACATTGTATCAGTCATGGTCGGATATGCAGCTTTACAATCTTTCCGAGGCAAGATGGAAATCTGCACCTCTTGAACAGCTTTTGTTTGTGGCAGAGGAACTGGATGGAAACACATAAAGAGTCATGTAGGCTTCATGTCAACGATGAGTGTTTACTCAAGTAACTTTTAATGTCGAAAAATTGTTCATTATAAGAAGGTTCAAAAAGTATTTCCAATTGCAAATTTTTGAAAACATTACTTATGTGATTTTACAGTGTAAACAATTGGAAAATAAAATCACCTTTGCCAATACTACCCCAGCCTGCAATCCAACACTCGGAGGAAGAATCAAAGATTTCATCCTCTTTGGGTAAGATCACTGGAGCAACGTTCTTAGAGAATTCTAAAGGGTTTTTTAACCTTATCAGCGCAATGTCATTGACAAAGCCGTTGCCAGCAACCCTGAATTCAGGAAGACGATCAACAATGTCTACGTCCATGTAACGTTCAGATGGCATGCCCAGCTCATATGTGCCGACCCAGACTCCTGTTCGATCCCACCTGGTCCTCAGTTCACTGAAACACACAAAAACAGACAAAGGAGATCAAATTACCACCTCTTTTTTATCCCCTGTAAATCCAACTCTCAAACACTTTATGACACTTTTCATCTCAAGTATCCGTTTACTCTCCTTTACTGCCTTTATCTGTCTTGATAAAACGAGATGATTAGATCTCTCTTATTTTAGCTGCCAGGACATTGAGAAAAATCAATTCTACACATTTTGAATTACATAACTCATGTTACATAAAAGACCAAAGTAGATGATGCTGCTGCTTGTGCACACACCACGATTACATATACCTTATCAGTTGTAAGGTAAATATGTTTAACTTAATTACATCAATAAATTAAAAATACATTTAAGGTATCTCCATGATAGCTAATGTAGAAATAATACCAACCAAACATCTGTTTGTTGTTTATATGTAATTAATATCCAGTTGACCCTCCCACAGTCTTAGCGAGGGAGGGTTAGATGTGACGGTCAGACAGCAGGAAGCGGGGTCAGACATGTCCCTTCAGACCGTCAGTTCCCGAAACCACACACAAAAAAATATCTAGTAAAAGGCACAAAGCCAGACCCTCAAAAACTCGTGGGGTCCCTATCTCTTAAGACTATGGGTGAATTAAAAATGTTATTAAATTTTAAGTATTCATTTATGGATATTTTGAATTATTCTTAATAGCCTTGTCCTGTCAGTCTTTCATTTCATTTTATTTATTGAAATTACAACAATGCATGTTAACAAACATGTCAATAATAAGCATCGAAATATGCCAAAGTTAGCACAACTGCTAATATTCTTAGTATCAGTTTTCTATCCATTCTAATCAACTACATTAACTGATGGAAATGTATTTTGTGAAAGCCTCTGATTAACTCCATATAAAGCATATTTATGGTTCAGACATTTACACTAGCAGCTGTATAATTGTGGAAGATTATTAGAAAATACTCAATAATTCCATCCAGACTTACTCATCCCAGCAGCGCCCAGCAGTCATGACCCACTTCTGATTGAGAATTGAACCACTGCAGTGCCACTTTCTCTTCCCACTGTCTGTGGTGATGTCAAGGTAGACCAACCCAGGCCACCTGCCCTTTGGGGCGTCCCCCCCACCAATGATGGAGCTCCTCACTGCAGCCCCCATCAAAGCTAAAAGAAATAAATAAAGGAGAAATGTACAGTAGTGTCACCTCAGAATAAAGAATTCAAAATTTTGGTGTAGACAAAAAATTGGTGTGCACCTAATGACACAACACAAGAAACAACATTAAGGTGGCCACCGACATCCTGAAAAACTGACTAAATAATGAAAAGATATTTATAATATCAACCTCACAAATAAGAAGTTTGTGAGGCTGTCAACATGTTGGGAATGAAGGAACCCTTAAAATGAATGATCTTGTGTCTCACCTGCAGAGCACTGGAGCAGAACCAGCAGAGCGAACAGTTTACCCACAGCCATTTCTGAGATGCAGCTCTGTGGAGCCGAGAGACTGCAGGAGTTTTATACACACAGCCGATGATAAGAAACTCTTATCAGATGCATCACCCAGCCCCTCCAGGCATGGGCAGAGGAGAAATGTTTATATTCACTTTGATGCAGATTTAAAAGATCTCCTCACTTTGTGTGGACAAAAATCTGAAATAATTCAGAAAAACATAATATTTTTTTTATATTTCTTTGAATTTAATACTGGAGCTTTTTTTTTTTTTTTTTTTTTTGCATAAATGTTTATAATGTTTACCTTACACCATAACACAAAACTACTCATATCCTTTGGCTTTTTTCACATTTTGTCATAGCGCAATCAGACATTTCAGTGGACTTGACTGTGTCTTGTTGCACATAATTTTTTTAGGGGTATGAGAATAAAAGGGAGTGATAAAAGAGACCACCGCCTCTTTCTGATTTATATTTGTTAAATGTTTTGTATACCATTTATTGTTTCTTTCCATAGTCATGTTCTATTTTATGTTTTTCTTTTGTTTTTTTTTTTGTTTTTTATAAATTCCCTGTAAAGTACATTGAAGTTTGCGGCTCTAATGTGACAAAATTTGAAAAAGTTCAAAGGCTATAAATGAATAGTTTGGCAAGACACCGTACCTTATCTGCACATACACTGACTGAATCCCGAGTCTCATTATAAAGGAACAGATGTTGTCTCTAAATATCTTGGCCTTAGTGTAATATGGCATCTGGTAATCTATACATGACATTACAAACCATCACTAGCTTTTGTTTTTTGTTTGTTTACTTTAAGGTTAAATTTTTGTATTTTTATTATGTGAATGATTGAACACCACTGCAAACATCTGTCAAGTCTCTAAATGTTTCTTAAGTTGTTGTTTTTGTTTGTGGTTATGTTGTGGTAATGTCTGGTGGTGACGAGACAGCGTACTGGAAAGTAACTGAGAGGGAAAAGGTTGCTGGGACAGATGTGTCTAAATTTCATCTGCAACATTCAGATGGTCAGCTCAGAATTTGACATGAACAACATGTGTTTGTCAGATTGTTTTTTCTAGATAAACCCAATTCCAACTGACTATTGACTCATCAAAGCAAACAACCAGGAAGAACCCCCACCAGTACAACAAAGGAAAAGTCCCCTCATTTCCTTGGTGAAGTTTTGTTGGGGACCATGTTCATCCCTTTCATGGCCAGAGAGTTCCATGAAAGTAGTTTTGATGACTACTTCCAGCAGGATAATGCACAAATCAAATTTAAGAGGTCTCCAGCAAGACAATGCTGGATACCTCACTGTTTAGTGATGTCCTTCACATAGTCACAAGATCTCAGTCTTTTAGGACTGGATAAAACACGAGACATGTAGCCTACCAATATGTTGCAGTAGCACTTGGAGTTCATGTATCATGCTCAGTGGCGCAAAAAGTGGGTATGCAGCGCATGCAACGCATAGGGGCGCTGCACCAGAGGGGGCGTCAAAACCCCGTCTGGAGGGGGCGGCTCCCCGATGATGCCTTCACATACACTTCACAGCGCCCTTACTCTATGAATAAAGGTTGAGTGGATACCTTAAAATGTATTCTGAATCTAAAGTTTAGGTTTAGATATTCCCAAACAGACATCCAAACAATAGTTTGAATGAATAAAGTAGATCTGACTTCTGTAATGGTTCCAACCAGAACCCTACTGAATATAAACTATGCTCAAAGCTGGGTCAGGGACATGAAAACCAACCCATTTAAACCAGCTTAAAATCACATAATAATTCATTCGATAGGGGGTTCTGGTGATAGTTTTCCCTGCAAATTTCGGAGTCCTTTGTGGATTGCAGAAAATATCCATTAAATTGAAATGTGTTACCTCGGTTCTTTGTATAGTGCTCCGCAGATTTATTTATTGTATTATAACATTACGGAAATTCATAATTGAAGCCCCCAATTAATCTGACATTAATTTGCCGGTGTTCTGTATTAGTCGCATGGCCCAGCGCTGCGGTATTCCAGCGGCATAGGAACAGACGGTCCTGGCTGTGTTTCTGGGGGAGCATTTTCAAACGAAACATACAACTTCTGACGTTTTTCGGACAAACAGTAGCTAAGTCAGCAAAGTCAGTCAGTGTTGCTGTTGTTTTTTTGAAACTCAGAATGTTGGTGAACGTTGACTCTGGGACATTTTGGTAGCCTGTTTCCGTGGATGTTTTCATGGTTAGGACCATGGAGCGCTCAGCCAGCATTAATGCTGACCAACCCCAGCAGCCTGGTACTAATGGTGGGTCACCCAGCTGTCAGTTTCACCCACCTTTTGGATTAAATCTCGTTTCACTTTGTTTTCTCTGTTGTGTCCAGGTTGTTGCGTTAAATGGCGCAACTGGTGGGGCTTTTGGTGAGTGATTACTGATATAATCCTAAAATATGTCTGCAAATTCAATCTACATTCAATTTACTGCTTCAGCAAATTGAATGTTTTTTGTTGTTGTTAATATTAGCCTGGATGGCTGATAGTTGTGTTTAATAATATTGAAAGGAACAAAAACGTAAAAGAGTAAAAAGAAAGGCTGAGAACTAAACTCCAGCCAGCGAAGCCACGCCTTCCTCCAGCCATCAGGTGATTCTAGTGTTACTTCCTCCTTACGTATGAAGAATAGAAACTAAATTGTTTCAATAATTTTTTCGTTCTGCGTATTTTGTATTTATAATATTTCCAGAGTCTTGCAAAAGTAACCATGTCACTGTCATAACATTATAACCACAAACTGCAGCGTTGTTTAGTATTTTATGTGATAGACTAAAATTAGAAATGTCTGCTGTGCATTCAGCACTGATTAGTAGAAGGACCTTTAACTGCCGTTGCAGATATATATATA
>NW_006800322.1:285907-286963 GCF_000485575.1 Poecilia formosa | reverse complement strand
ATATATGCTCCTTTTGTCTTGTTCCTTCTTCAGGCTCCTTGGACTTTGCAACAACTTTGCTTATGTGGTCATGCTGAGTGCGGCTCACGACATCCTTGAAAAGCAAGAATCAAAAAACTCAACAGTGACTGTAAGAAAGCCAATGTGATTAAACACATATATTATTATCTAACCATTAATAACCATAGTTATTAATGGTTAGATAATAACCATTATCTAACCATTAAACACCGATTAAACAACATTCGGTGTTTAATCACCGAATGTTGTGACCCTTACATTCCAGGCTTCAGATCAGCTGGCTGTGGGCCTCCGAGCTGGAAACAGTAGGAACAGTAGTCGGTACGACTGCAGTCCTGTCAGCACCGGGGTAAGAGGAGACTCTCTCTCCGGTTGCCTCTGACCAGGCCAGACCAGTAACATCCACCATTAGCCTGGGAAATCATTTCCGGGGTGTTCTAATGCATCAGACAGCAAAGCGTTTAGCTCCATTCCTTTAAACCCCATAAAAAGAGATGGAATCTGAATTTACTCAAGTGTTCATGGTTAGGTCCAGTTAGATTATGATGTGGAGAACTGGGAACATCACTTTACCACACAGTAAGAGGCAGCTGCCATCAGGGATCACTGTCATTAATGTTTAGGCATTTGGCAATATGAAATAGCATTATGACTTCATATTGCTATTTTCTTTTCCTTTTAAAGGAATTTGGTTGAGCATAAAGGTTTCCCATTTCCTTCATTGCTTAATTTGTTTTTGGGTTTTCCTCCTGAGTATTCTATGCATCCTGGAAATAACCTGATCTCACTAACTTTAAGGATTTTTGTTTGCTTATTGAAATTATTTAATTGGGGCCATGGATATGAGATATCCAGATGTAATCATAAGGGATCATATGCTTTATATCAAGGTGAGGGCTTATTTTGGAACTGTCTTGCAGAAGGAGCTTCAGCTGATATAAGGCTGAATAAAATGTTGGAAAGAAAGACAGCTGAGAATAAAGTAATTTTGTTGTCATAATAGATTTGTTGATCTATTTGCATACATATATGTAT
>NW_006800322.1:259248-285851 GCF_000485575.1 Poecilia formosa | reverse complement strand
GACTTCTGAAAGTTTGACTGGATTTTATTCAGGGGTAAAATACTAAATGGGGATGCATACAAATTCATGACATACTTCTCAGATTTTTCCTTGCAAAAATAAAGTGGTCTGTCTTTTTCCATTCACTTCACAGCCTTACAGTAGCTTTTGTTGTTGTGTTACATGAAATCCTTAGAAGTTTGAGGAAATGTGACAAAATGTGAAGATGAGAATACTTTAGGAAGGCACTGTATTTAACATGGAAAAAACTTTTCGTAATAAGTTCTGTTAGATCAGAATGAATGAAGGTAAACAGAGGTAATGTGTGTTTGCAGGCTGTGCTTCTGGCTGACATTCTTCCAACACTCTTCATCAAGATTTCAGCTCCCTTTGTGATCCACAAAGTACCCTATGGGTGAGTTCATCAATATTACTTCAAATTCCATAAGTATATTTGATCAAGCTTGACATGTTTAAGAAGCAAATCTGATGGGAAGAATGTTGAAAGTTTTAGTGTTTTTTTTTTAGTACTTAATTTTTATTCACAGTATTCCAAGTAAAACAGTTTGTAAATTGTTTATATTATTCAGAAAATTAAAGTAAGGATCCATTCTTTTCCAAAACTCTAAAAGCAAATTCTTTTATTATTTCTAGTTTTCGGGTGCTGTTTTGTGTCGCTATGGCAGCAGCAAGTTTCCTGCTTGTTTCCTTTTCCTTCGCTGTGTGGCTAAGTATTGTTGGTAATTATTGATGCTCCAACTCTTCTCGGTATGTGTGGTGAAGCTGATAATGATGAAGGCGTTAGATGATAGATTTTAGTCATTTCAGTTTAGTTTGCACCTTATCTTCTCTGCATGCATGGAGATATGATATCACAGCTTCATGTTGAAATGAGCCTGAAGCAGCTCATCATGATAAGTGCAGTTATTAATACACCCTTCTGTGATCATTTCTTATCAAAGGAGGCGAACTGATGTGATCAAACTGAGAGTTTTAACACAGCAGCATGTTGCTGCTACGCCCTCAGAAGAGTCCAGGAAACAACAAAGATAATGTATTTGAAGTATACATGAAATTTTGACCCTTTTAATGCAACTGTGCATTAATAGTTGTATTAAAAGTACATTAAAAATATCATCTTAGCATTATTTGGTAAATAACTACATTTTTATGCAAAGTTACAGTAAAACTGGGATTAAATGTGAGTTAAAAGTGTCAACTTTGCATTAAAAATGTCATTATTTCCCTAATGATAATTCACGACAACACTTGTAATCATTCATGAAGACTCCTTTATGTTTATGACAGGTGTTATATTATGTTTATGACAGTGTCATGCCAGTCTTATGCACACCCCTTCAAATAAATTTTACCATTTTACCATGACGCACTGCTACATTACTCAGTTCAGTTCAGGAAAATTGTACAGTAATGCTAAGGTGGGGATGTTTCTGTATAAACTTTTTGGTTTCTTTGCATGTGTGCTAAAAGTTCCTGCATTCACACTGAGCTCACTCTGTGTTGTTACAGGAGTGATCTTTGCCAGTATAAGCTCTGGGCTGGGGGAACTATCATTCCTGTCACTCAGTGTCTTCTTCAACAGGTAAAACCGTCATCTATGTCTTAGTTTCTTTTGAGTTTTATAAGGTGCTTAAACTGAATCAAACATAATAACCAAGAGTGGGACTGTGCTACAACCTGCAGGATAATGTTGATCATGTTGACGAATGTCATTTTAATATGATTCATGACATGTGAATAAATACTTAAAGGCCAAATTATGCCAAATTTTCTTTCTGCATGTTTTTGTTCTTTCATTTGGGTCTCAGCCCAAGTGGAGCTTCGCTCACTTCGTCATTAGAAGATGGACAGGTTTGGTCAGTTGGTTTTACCGCTGTATGCGCTGGACTGTGGCTGCTGGATAAAAATGTCCATGCATTCTCCCAGCTACAAAGAACAGAATTATGTGGCTTCATTTTCTCTTTATATATTTACTCTTTTACTCTTTATATTATGTAGAAACATAATATATACATATACATTTCAATGTCTTTTTATGCATGTTTTGAATCATCGCATTAGTAAAGGTTGATGTAAATGTCAAAATTTGAAATAACTTTCTCAGTTTCACAAATAATAAAAAAGTACGCTCTCTTGAGTTGCTTTTTGGCTTTTCCAAAAAAAAGTAAGTCAATGCTTTAAAGGCAAGATGGAAACAAGTTTGCTTAATAAGTTCCAATGTAGCAAATGCAAATTCATCCTTAATATTGTTAAGTATTTCTTAATTTATTGCAACTTATATTATTATCATAATATTCCACAACATTTTTGCATATTTCATGTTTTTCTAATGTTATGCAGTCCTTGGGTTTTATCCTTAGAGCTCCCATGTAGTTCTGTTACATAAAACTCCAACAAAATACATTGAAATATTTGGGCAAAAGGTGGAAGGGTTCAAGGAGTGTGAAAACCTTTCCATTATCCATCATATAATATTAGGTGTAAACCCTTAGACTGTGTGGCTTGGGGTTAGTAACTCTGCTGCCTTCATCCTCAGGAATGTTCTGGAAGGCTGGGGTTCTGGGACTGGTGCTGCTGGTGTTGCTGGTTCCCTTCTCTATGCAGGCCTCATCCAGGCACATCTCTCCCCCCGGACAACACTGCTCATCATGTTAATTGTTCCGTTTGCAATGCTAGCTAGGTAAGTGTTGAAATGCTGTTAAAAACGTGTTACTTCTGTAATGAGCTGCTTTCAGGAAGTATTAGAAACGTGCTGACAGTCTCTCCCTTTTCAAACTGATGACGCCGTTTCAGTTTGGTCACAAGCCACTTATGCTGAGCTTAGAAAAAAATTTGAAGTTCTCATGCTATTAATTCTGGATATTGAAGTTACATCAGAGCATGGTTCTGTGAACATGACAGAACAGTTTTAGTTTTTATCTGGTTTAATGTATAAGTATCCAAGATCAAACAACCAAAAACAATCAATAAAAAAATAGAAATAAAAACCACTTACAAACGAAACAATAAAAAAATGGATTATGATGTTTATGTAAATAAACTTACTCTTCAAAAAAAGTTAATTGTCAGAATAGAAATTACCGAACTCATTTTAATTTATCACGCAATTAATTGCTTATTGCACCAGACTTAAAAGGGCAGTGTCACTCAATCAAGCAACTATGTTACCTTCAGTTGTTATAAAAATGTTGTACATATCATATATGACTTAAAAGAAATTTTACTGACTAATTTAGCACCTTGCAAAGGGCTACTGTCTTTTTAAAAGCTCCTTTTCTTTGAAACTCTGCCTTCAGGAAGTCATCACAACATGGCTCCTCTATTGACCCTTTAATGATGTTTTTACCAGCATTGCTCTGAGAATTAGCTTGTATAATTAATCAAACAAGCGCAGTCGTACAGTACATTTCAGCAATAAAGCTGTTCAGAGCTGTTTGAATCAAGTTCAAAGTGCTTTACCTCATAGACACACAAAAATAAAAAGACATATGAATAAGATGTAGTCAACAATTGAAAAACCAGAAACAAACATTAAATTTTAATGAGTGCCATCATCAAAATTATCAATACTCATCAAATATCCAGTTATTATGGCTCAAAAGCAGCTCTAAATAGGAGGGTTTTAGGCTAGATTTAAAGGAGCTCAATGTTTCAGCTGTTTCTCAATTTTCTGGAAGTTTGTTCCAGATTTGTGGTGCATAGAAACTGAATGCTGTGAGTTTTGTAGATGTGCAGTTCCATCAGCTGTTTGCTAATTGCTGCTGGCTAGTCTGAAGGAGTTGCATGGGAGAGCTGCTCTGTGAGGCGGGAGCTCAGAAACTTGGAGAGCTGATAGAGACGCAGCTGTGCTGTGAGCTAGTAACAGAATGAATGCAGGGAAACAAAGGCACACTTCTGCAATTTCCAAATATTTTCTTGCTCTTTATGATTCTGGACTACTTTGTGTTGGTTTATTAAAATAAATCCCAATGAAATAAACAGTCTGAAAGTCTGTTGGTATGGAAACCTTTGCAAAGCAGGTATGTGTTGAGGTATCTAGTAAGCACTTTCAGTAATTTCTTGTGCTTTATTGTGGGACAATAGGCTGAAAAAGGATGTACCCTTAAAACTCATGTCATGTAGGAACACATTACAAAGAAGAATCAATGTCTGACATGATCATTATATGTATGTGTTCTTCCTCCATTACCAGCTATTTCTTTCTGCTGGTTCCTGAACCTTCTCTACCTCAGTGGAGCAGGTCGGAGACAGAGTGTCCACCTGTGGACTCGGAGGAACGACAGCGACTGATGGACGAATTAGAAGATGACCTGGAGACATCAGCTCCAGGTAAAACTCCCAGCAACATCTAGGATGTCTAACATTAACATAGAATTTCCAGAATGCTTGATTTTGTAATTGGTCAATCAGTTAATGTAATATCAGAGTTTGTCCATCAATATGAGTTGGCCTGCATCATATCTTAAAAGACTGACACGTCTTCCATTGGTTTTATCTGATCTGACTGAAATGTCAGTTTTTCTGTTTGAGGAAAACGTGTTGATATTTGGTTTGATTAGAAAGTAATTAATCTCTAAATGAAGACTTCTTCTTCATAAGGCATGCTTGTTATCATGTAATGTGGTTGCTGTCCACTAATTTGGCTTTAATTTTTCAGAGCAAGTGATAAGAATCTGGATGTAAGCTTGATTTGCTGGAAAAAGTCTGTTCATATTTCTATATCAGTTTAATTTTGGACAAAATAAGCAAGTCACCAATAAGTGGGGAAGGTTGATAGAACATCTTTACTAAACTCAAGAGTCATTTGATGAAGCATACTCAGGACTTTAAATGATCTAGTTCATCTCAGTTCAATTCAGCAACAGAACAAACATCAAGTAAATAACCTTGTCATGACTTTACACACAGCAATTATCAAAATCCAGAAGTATATGTGTTGAAGTCTAAACTACTTATTTTTGGATTTAAGAAGGCAGAGAGAAAAAGAGTGAATATATGACTGTCATACCTGTATTATGATGAGAATATAAAAGACCCGAGCCGGAACCTTTGTATTGTGTTTCTGGCACGCCTGAAAATCTGATGCGAAACAAAATGATGGAGGACAAAGCTGCTTCAGGTTCATTTCTGCTTCTGAAACAGATCTGATTAAATTGTTGTGTTCAAGTTGTGCTAAAATGAGTTAGCCTATCAGTGAAGCTATTCAAGCCTTAAATAGCTTCTCAATGCTAAACATGTAGCATCCCCAACGCTAACGTCAGCGTGCACGGTCCACAAACAAGTTCCAGGAATGATCAGGAGTTCCTGAAACACTGAGGAACTGATTGGCTATAGCACTTTGATTCAATTTAACCCTGTAATTAACTCAAGTCCCACCTTTAGATTAAACCCTTTATACACCCAACCAAACCTGGATGTTTTGATGTTCTGGGTTTAGTGCCATCCATCTTCCCATCAGGTCTGACCAGAAAAACATCCCATCAGTAAACACCACCATGTTTGATTGTGGGGACGGTGGAATTATGGGGATTTGACATGTTCCTTCTCATCCACACCAAACATTTAACATTTAGGCCAAAACATTTACCGTTGTCTGAGCAGAGGCAACACTAAATGCAGTTGAGTTTGTTGATCAACAGCGTGTTGATTGGTCACATTCAGTCCCAATAAAATACACTAAAATCTGTAGCTGTAGTGTGACATGAGTAAAATGGTTATGAATATTTTATCATGTAACTGTAATAGCTGTAATGATGATGATGATGATCTCCACAGTGAATGCATGTGTAGTGACTGATTATTCTCTCCTCATTGACTGTAACAGAGGACAGGACCATGGGACCGGTCACCCTGCAGGAGAAGTTAGCTGTCACCAAGGTAAGTGCATCTCTCACACGTTTGGAAGATTTTCTTCATTGTCATCAAACACTAAGAGTGTATATTGTTTCTGTGAACAGGGCTTGTTACCGTTTGTTATTCCTCTGGGACTGGTCTACTTTGCTGAGTACTTCATCAACCAAGGCTTGGTAAGGTCTATAGTGACCTCTGGCCTCACACTCATCTCACTGCATGCTGTAATTTTTTTGTGAGATGCTAGGAATTATAAGCTGCAACTATCATGAAGGACAAATTATTCTTTTTAACAATAAAATGACTAGAAACATTTAGATGTGAAGAATTTTGATTTTCTTTTTGTTGTATTTGTCAGATGGAGCTCCTGTTTTTTCACAACTCTTCCTTATCGCATGCGGAACAGTATCGCTGGTCAGTAAACTGTCTTTTTATTTAATTGTTAGATGTTGTTTCATTCAGGTAGAAGGTTCTGATTGTTGGTTGTTTGTGTATTTGCTCAGGTACCAGACCTTGTACCAGGTTGGTGTGTTTGTGTCCCGATCCTCTCTGCGTTTGAAAAAGTTCAGGAAAACCTGTATTTTCTCGCTACTGCAGGTGAGAAATGGACCAACTACAAATCTAGAAGTGCATTAGCTGTCAGTGACCATGGTAACATGTGACTGCACTTGTAGCTAGCTTATCAAAATTGTAGCCAGGTTCATCAAATACAGCAGAACCTTATATGGTTATGTCTGCTTAAAGGAATTAGAAATAATGCCTGTTAAATAAGTGCAGGAGGCTCCCAGAAGGGCCAGCTGGTGGAAAATGACACCAGGTGGAATCTCTCTCTAAAAATAATATGCTTCAGTATTTGTTGGTTTATTCTTTTTGAGTTATTAAACTTGGCTGATAGATTTATTATGTACAGTAGCAGACTTTTCTTTATCATTGGAAAATTATTTGATAAATGTTTTCTACTTGTAATATTTCAGTTGCTATGGAAATTAAAATAAAAGATCCTTATCCATCAGCAGAAGATATACCAATATACCAATACAGCATTTTGTGTTTCTTACAGAGGGACAGAAAAAATGTAATTATTATGTAGTTTGTACCTGGTTATGAAAGAAGAAAAATACAACCTCAGATTAAACCAGGGGGTCCGAAACCATTTTTTTCTCAGTCCACCTAAATAAAACACCCTGCTGTTTGCGCTGATTAATGAAACAACTCACCATTACAGGAAAACCAAAAATCAGGAATACCCTCCTTCTGACTCTGATTGGCTGCTTCTTAGCAACCTGTGTACTTCTACAGTTAGTACTAGGAGCACTGGGAGAAGGCAGAGGAGCTCCATTTTTTCACAGCTTATCTGTATCGAATTACACTGTCATCCAGAATGATGGCATTTTGTTTTTGTCCCACTGTGAAGGCCCCAGATTGACCAGATTACCCACATTACGCTCTGACCTGGGAACACCTTGGAGTATCCCAAAATGAACTCAAGAGTGTTGCTATGGAGGCCTGTGTTTTCGTGGTTGCACTGAAATATATTTATTAATTGATCGGACAACTTGCAGCTGGTCATGTTGTAAATTCTCAAATGGAAAACATTCAACAAAAGTTCCCGGTCTTACAGCGAGTTTTACTCTGAGATGATAGTCATTCCAGATGGACTATACACATGTCAGTTTACATGTTGACTGGTTACAGTAGATTACAAAAAGAGCATGAACAAGTCTGATCTTTTTGGCTGGAGAAAAGGAAAGTATATTAGCTGGACTGCAACTATACAGTGAGGACAGTCAGAGCCGAACTGACCGACCACACAGCAAAGGATCAAAAATGTCTCATGCCAAGAGGCATGACAGCTGCCGCACAGCTGAGGCTTTCCAAGCATGTCACAGATAATAGATGATCATTTTCGCATAGAATGTGTGAGTGCTTCAAGTTCTGCAGTTTCACTGTCTTTTCTAAAGATTGTTCTAAATCTTTATTCCCTGTCCTCCTCTCTGCCTGCCACAGATGGTGAATGCAGTATTCCTCATCTTTGCTGTGCTCTTCCAGTTTCTGCCCAGCATCTGGATTGTCTTTGGTATTATTCTCTATGAAGGTCTGCTAGGAGGAGTGGCCTATGTAAACACCTTCCACTTCATCAGCAAGGAGGTAACACTGTCCGTCCGTCCGTCCGTCCGCCTGCCTGCCTGCCTACCCGTTTCTCAAGTTGAAGAATGCATATTTTTACTGTTTTGACTTTCTTGGTTTATATTTGCATTTGTGGACAAATTTGTTGCCTCGCTTGGTAAAAATGGGTAAAAAACCCCAAAACACTTTAAATGAATTCATCATTTATCACAGAAGCATAAATCTCATAGAAAATGAGAGACAAATCAATGAGAATATATCAACAACATTCAGTTAGGTGGAAATGGCATGTTGGGAATATGTGTCTGTGGTCTGTGGTAATGTTTTAATAAAAACATTACCACAGACACATTTGTTGGGGTGCAGACCTGCTAAACCCTGACCTTAACTGGAAGTGCTTGATTTGGCCAGATGAGACGCAGATTGAGCCACTGCAGGTGTGTTTGGTTTAAACATCTGCCAGTGCATACTATGTACGGAGGAGGAGCAGTGATGCTGTGGGCCTGTTTAGCTGCAACAGTATGGGAGCTTGTTTGATCGCATGGCATCTTGAATTCCCTGATATAGCAGGAGGATTTAAATACAAATCTGGTGGACTCTGGCAGTAAACAATCAATGAACCAATCTAATTCAATCTAATTCATCTTTTGACACTTTTCAAAAAAAGTCAAACCATAATCCATCCATTCCTATTGGTCTTAGTGATGAAACAATGGAGTCAGGTTGTGTTTATTAATAGATACGATTATCTTTGCATCTTTCAGCAACTCAAAATATTTTGATAAATTAATCTAAAACTGATCAAACAGCATCCTTCTCTCCGTTTGCTTCATTATTGTGAAGTGATAGAGAAGATTAAACTGTATCCAGTAGAGAACGGAGGCTGTGCAATCCATCATCTGCAGGTGTGTTGGTAAAGGTGTCAGAGGGGATTTTCCCCTTACATATTTAATTATTCCCTCTCATCTGTCCCTCGTAGTAAATTTACTCCAATTAAAGAATGATTTTTTTTCTAAAAACCAAAATGAGTTTGAGATGATTCTTCTGCATTAAAAGATGTTTACATTTGATCCACATCTTTACCAGGATGGCGAAACATTTGTCTGCATCTGCACATAAACATACCTCTAAGCATCTCCTGACGGATGTCCTTTCTCCCACAGACTGAAAGCAGATACAGAGAGTTTGCCATGGCAACGTCCAGTGTGGGAGACAGTCTGGGAATAGCTCTGGCTGGAGCTGCAGCTTTCCCCACACATAGCTACTTCTGTTCCCTGTGACGAAGAATAACCAACATAGAGCAGGACTCTATGTCAACAATTTCTTTAAAGATTGGGACTTAGAATAAAATGCATAACTCTTTCATAAAAATCCTCATCTACACATAAAGAATTCCCTCTGAATTCAGCAGCACCAATTGCTGAATCCTCTGCAGTTGAGAAGAAAACTTTGATCAGCAGTGCTTCCCAGAACTGTTCAGCTTCCAACCCACAAAATACCAGTGAAAGAGGCTGGTGGTGACAGCAGACAATGTATCCACTTGGATCTGTTTTTATTCACTCATAAGTACTGATTTTATCTGTTTTGATATTTATAGCTAAAAATACTATACCATATTCTTTTATTTAGTTCTATTTTTAAGGGGATCTCAGGACATTTGAGGATTCACAAGTCCAGATGGAAATACTGACAATGTTGAGAACCTCTGCCTTATATTGTGTCTGCTCCATAAAACAAATTTAAGAAACTCATTAAATAATATGTTTCTACCCAGAGCTACTTCGTCTGAATCTGCTTCATGTCATTCAGTGACAGGAAGTCTGATATCCTTTATACAGAGTAGTTGTTTGAAGTGTATTCTATAATCAGTCAGTCAGTAACATCTTCAGGAGGGATTACACAGGCTCCTGTAAACTGGAGCATTTGCTTAAAAGCATTTTCTGCTACATCCTTTTAAAATATTGATGTTAAAAAAATAGCTCTTCATGTTTGTGTTTTAAATACCTTCACTTTTTCATTGTTAACTGAAAGCACTTGGACCTGAAACCACCAGTGTGGTAGTGTTTGATTAATAAAAGCTCTTACTTTCCTGAAAAAACATCAATAGACATGGAAAGTATTAACCTTTGACTGGGACACAGAGGGCAGAGATACAACTAAGCACCTCATTAAATCTTGCAGTCAAGTTTCTTTGCACAGCACATTTCAGCACCAAGGCAATTCAAAGTGCTTAACATGATAAGTGCTTCGTGGTGCATAGAAGCTGAATGCTGCTTCTCCATGTTTGATTCTGGTTCTGGATTCAGAGCAGAACCAGAACCAGAAGATCTGAGAGGTTCTGGAAGGTTGATGCAACAACAGATCTTTAGTATGTTGTGGTGCTAAGTTATTCACTGATTAATAAACTAACAACAGTAATTCTTGACACTGTTTGTTGTATTTAAATATATTCCAGGTAGTATTGAAGTCTTATTTTAATGTTGGTTTTAAAGAGGTTTATTTGTACTATTAGTTTTAAAGGTTAACTTCTTGCAGCCTAATCAGGGACTGGGCCTGTAGACAGGACAATGTTTACTTTTTACCATTCCTCATCAAATGAACTTGAAATAAATCAGTTTCTCAGTAGATATTTATAGATAATAGAAAAGCACTAATATGCCAATAGATACAACTTTGGAAATGGAAAAACCTCTTATTTTTCTCAGTAAATTATATCCTAACCTTTAGACTAAACAATCTGAATATCAAACTGGAAGCTCCGTCTTTAGTTGAGTTTTACAGTGCTTTTGAAAAGGTTGCGTCTTGTTTTGCTTCAAAGATGGGCCTTTACTACCATCTTTAGTTTCTACTAGGGCTTATACAGTCTTTCTACTCATTGCTACATTAACTGCGTTAAACTTTTGTATTGATTGTAATGGTGTCAGTGGTCCAACTTGATCAATGAACCCAAAGGTTGAACAATGTTCAGAGCTTTAATGAGTCAAATTTAATCCGCTTTCAACTTTTAGTTGTGAACATACAGTTAGTTTATTACTCACAAGAAAATAGTTATATCATGCACCGATAAGCTGTTTGAAGATTTGCATTCTGTTTTCAGAAATGTCTCCAAAAATGAACCAGTGTGCTCATTCCTACTGATGTGATCATAATGCCATGGCTGACATGCTTTATTTTTATCATGAGTTTGTGTATGATTTTATGCCCATGTCTTTCTTCATTTGTTGAATAAAGAATGATGTTTTAATTTTCTGTGGGTCTTGTTCTACAGTAATACTGGATATAAGTTATTAAAAATGGTCTCATAATGGAAGACTCCCAAAAGAACTGATAAGATACTCTTTTAATGATAATATTAAAAACTTCTAAAATAAAAAAAAATTTTAGATGGTGTATTATTATTATTATTATTATTATTATTAAATAGTTCCCAGTGCCGTGGAAAAATTTTCATACTAACACCCTAACACCTGAGCCTGCCTTGTGGTGCATTAGTGTCAATCTATGGTACAAGTGCTACTGGTGATACTCAAACAGACTGCAGTGATACTTAACAGTGTTAGTATTCATAATTTGCAGTAAATACAGTAGCATTGTTCCATTAACCTATCAGAATCTGGATCTTGGATTTACAAAATGAAATCATGTCTAAGTTCCAAATTAGAATCCAATGGAATTTACAGATTACCATTAAAAAAGGCTGTTTAGTGACGTGTATGTGGATATACACTGCTCAAAAAAATAAAGGGAACACTCAAATAACACATCCTAGATCTGAATGAATGAAATATTCTCAGTGAATACTTTGTTCTGTGCAAAGTTGAATGTGCTGACAACAAAATCACACAAAAATCATCAATGGAAATCAAATTTATTAACCAATGGAGGCCTAGAAATGTTCCCTTTATTTTTTTGAGCAGTATATTTATGGAGATACAGATAAACATGCTGAAACAGTTCATCCCTGAAGCTGTATGACAAAGTTTTACATAAACTGCAGACATAGTGGATTTTCAGTCTGGTATTGAAATGAAAACTGATTCTAACAATTTAGAATTGACAATTCTAAATTGACTAAGTGACTAAGTTCCCTTAGTCTCTCAGCCAGTGACTAAGAAAATAAATATATTTATTTAAATATATTTATTTTCTTAGTCACTGGCAAATCAAACACGTGCCACCAAAAATATCTCCGTTTCTTTAAAAACAAGGGGGGAAAAAAGATTTGTGACCACAGCCTTGAAAACAGAATTGTCTTTATGACTCAGTTACACATTGTAGATTTATATTTCTATGTAGTTTAGCCTGGTTTGTAAGCTTTTCCAGTCAGATACTGATCATCTGGTTGAAAGTTGGAGCAATGTGCGTCCCCCGCACCGGAAGTTACGGTGGAGCGGTTGACGTTGGTGGTGAGCACAGCAGGACTGAACCGGCAAAGACGATACCGGGGGAGGGAGTGGAGCCGGTGAACGAGTGGTGAAAGAATCAACTATCTACGGAGAGTAACGTTGATGACTGTTTTTCAAGCTTTCAGAGACACGGTAATTACGTTTTTAAAGTCTTATCGATTCAGACGCGATATGTTCACCGTTTTCCGAAGCGCGTTAGCGGTAGTGTCTTGCTAGTGAAGTTAGCCAAGGAGAGCTAACCAGCGTTTTTGCCGAATGTAAAGTTAACCAGGCGCTACAACCTTTCGTCTTCTCAAATTGACATAGTACATTAAAACAACTGGCCATCGAATACAGGGAGGTGTTTGATGTCCACTGTGAGGCATTTGTCCAACCATTACGACAAATTCTTGAACAAAATGGTTGTCTTAGTTCTCAAAGAATCAGTTGTTCTCTGACGTATTAGTGGTGATGTAAGCTAACATGCTAGTGGCTAGCATAGGTTAAGCTGCGCCCATAGGCCTCGCATTCCTTAAGAAATAACCTATTTTTTCTGCCTCATTTTTTGTCTGTTTCACGTTAAATACTTTTTTGAAGTTACAATTGTTTTACTTTTTAGAAGACTGGACTACGCGTATATGTAGCCTCACAGGAAATACAAGGCTGGTTATTTTGAATGTTCAGCTTGTTTATTTTGCATTTTAATAAATGACCTTGTTTTATTTCTCCGTCAGCTTTTTTTACTCAGAACTCTGTGACTGAAGCGGACCTCCGGCCTCTTCCCGTGCTGGATATAGGCTCGGTTGCTGTGGGGTTGGAGGAGCCGAGCATTCAGGGATCCCGGTGTGTGAAACGTGAATAGTGTGAACAGCTCTATGTGTGTGACAATGGGGGACATCAGTGACCTGGACCGACAAATAGAGCAGCTCCGACGCTGTGAGCTCATCAAGGAAAATGAAGTGAAAGCACTGTGTGCCAAAGCCAGGTGAGTGCAGCAGTAGTTATACATGTAAATTAATAAGAAAAAGTCATAGTACTGGTTCGGCCATAATCGCATTAAAACGTCTCAAGAAATGATAGTAAATCTTCATTGCTTTGTAAAGTACATTGGGCATTTCAGTTTTAAAATAATCGCATTTTCTGTTTGTAAGTAGAGATACAAAATTTTAATGAAATGTGCAACATGCAGAAATGTTGGAGAGTGTTGTGATAACAGTATGATTTGCGATAGACTCGGTCTAATTATGAATAATCTGTCCAGCTTCTGGAAAAATTTAAATTCTGTAGTTTCATCTCAACAGTTTTTATAGAAAAAGTAGCTTTTTGCTGGTATGTGCTGTTTTTTAAATGAAACAACTTATAGTCAGTCTCTTAATGATTTAAGAACTTTTCCACCTCTTTACCTTCTAAAATGTTTCTTGTTGCCTTTAAAGTGGCTACATATATATAAAATTAAACTTATCATTTATTGTACAATCTTTATATTTGCATATGTTTTATACTTAGGAATTGTTTACTCTATACTCACTCAAAGGTGTCCATCTCTTAAGGCTTTAATTATTTTTTCAGGTTCTGTTTCCTAGTTGCAGAAAAAGCAGCTATTAACAATAAATTTTACACTTGAATGTATGACAGAGCCTCAGTAACCCAGATATTGTTGTAACAATGAACTTTGCTCCTTATCAAGCTGTTCCATGTAGTTTTGCAACTATGCTGGAAAACATTACTGTGATTACATTGACAGTTTGAAATATTTCACAATTTGAAAATATAAATGCTGCATTTATTTGTCATCTTAGAACTAACTGGAAAAGTGATACAAACATATAATTCAGTGTTGCTTTGATTGGGAGTATCATAAATGAACATCATGATCAAATAAAGCTTACTAATAACTTTTTGTTATGGAGATTCTGGATATATTACTGTAGATACTTTCTGGTTGTGTGACATTATTTCTTTTTTGTGCAAAAAATATGTGGATGAGAGCCCATATTGTGTTCCTTTTAGGAAAAATAATTTGAGAGCACATCAGGATGTTAGCTTTTGAGATAGTCATGAAATGCAGTACTGCTTAGTTTCTTCCTCTGTGATTGGTGGACGTGTGTAAAAGCAGTTTTAATGAAGGTTTGTTTCCATTTTATTGTATAATAAGTCATCGTTATTCTATTTCTTCTCTGAGAATAAAATGGATAAACAGATTTTTATCTGTAAATGATGTCAGCTGACCTTTGACCAAAGTTGATAATGTCTATCCATTGCCTGGATCACTATTAGGGGTGAACTGTACATCACATCACAATATTAGTGTGTGCAATTATTCATATCGCAAAGGACTGTTTGGAGAGCAATAATTGTTGGCTAATATATTTGAAGTGTTCTGAACTTGTATTTTACATGCTGATGTAACATTTAGCCTGATTGACAAATTCATAGCAGACACTAGTGATGTTGCCCAAAAGGTTAAAGGTTGCAGAGTGATGGAAGCACAGCTGAGAAACAGAGGACAGAATAAAACACACAAATACTAAACCTGATATCGTCGCAATATTACCAATATTATTGCCACGTCAAGATTTACTAATATCTGCCATCATCACTAGTTATGTATGTTGGTTGATGTAGTAGTTAACAGTTTAAACCAACCCAAATCTGTTCTGCTAGTGGTTGGCCTTGGCTAGTTGATCCTTAACTAGAACTAGTTTAAGGTTCAGTGTGAACCATTTTAACGTGACTTCATTTATGTTTATAGTTCACCATTTGAATATTCTGAGCTCATTTACTGTCCCAACATTAGTTGTCATATTTATTAGTTTATTATTAAGATAGTCTTAAAAAACAGTTCATGTTAACCTGCACCAGTTAACCTGTTGATTTTTGCTTAGTGTCTCCAGTCTGTCCTCTTCTTTGAGTTTAATTTTTTTACAATTTTTCTTTTGTCACATAAACTGTAATCTGCACACAAAAAAAATTCTTTCATTTCTTTAATGATTATTTGCCCAATCAAATGAAGTTTTTATTTATTGGCTCTTATAACCTCTGTAGGTTTAGTCTACCTCTTAATAAAATCCTGAAGAAGCATTTCTGTTGTGTTACTTTGACTATACTGACCTCTTCAGTGGTCAGAAGTGAATGTTTGATGTGATGTAATGCAGAAGCTGGAAATCCAGTACTGGACTCTGTGGCTGCAGCAGGATCTCCTCCACAACAGGAATTTATAAACTTTATAGATTAATTTCTGTAAAGTTTAAATTTATGGGACTGTTATTAATACCAGGTTCACATGCAGAGTGAATATTTGGGCGTTACAGTCTGAACAGCACATGCAGAGCAGGAGCTGAGTTTCTTCCTGCAGTGGGAAAGGCTGCAGGTTTGGACAGAAGTTACTGTCCAAACATTCCTACAGGTTTTTATTCTTTTAAATAAAATAGATAAATAAAATTCTAATTTCCTTTTCATCTGAATATATTTTCAGAGAGATTCTGGTTGAAGAAAGCAACGTTCAGAGGGTAGACTCTCCTGTCACAGTAAGGAACATCCAGCACGTGTTACACTGATAGTCTGTGTCATATGGAGTCTTTTTTTAAACGTTTCTCTTGTTGCAGGTGTGTGGAGATATTCACGGACAGTTCTATGACCTGAAGGAGTTGTTCAGAGTAAGTCTCCATCTTTCACCCTTCCTTCTGACCATTCATTGATTTTCACAGTGAGTAGCTCTGAATGCAGTCTGTGGATGGATCCCCAAAGCTACAGTCACCATGAAACTTTCAACACAATGTCCAAAAGGAGTGCTTGATTTGTTTTTGCTTCCAATTTTTGTCGAGAGAAAATGTGACCATTATGTGTATTTTTTTTTTTTTTTTTGAAAGGTCAAAATTAGAATGGAGCTCATAATCAAGTTTTTTCTTGTTTAAGTTCTTTATTTCCTTAGCAACCACGTTTCAAAAATTATGTCATGCAAAAGCAACATTTACCAACATTGTTGTTTTAAAATATAAAGAAACATTTACATTGCAGAATAGGGTTACAAAAGTATTTTTTGGAAGTTGTCTGTTTTTTCAGCTGAATTAGGAATATGTTGCACCACTGAATCCAAAACTGAAATCCATTTTTCTCATTCAGGTCAGGTTTTTATTCTAACTTGATTTAGAGAAATCCAGTCTTCTGACTAAATTGATGACTAAAATGAACATTTATCAGTTCATTTCCATGAATATTTCTCGCCCAAAAAAGATTTTAGGAGAAAAAAATTATTTTGAACACAGTGTATTAATTAAATGCTACAAACCTGGATTTCTGTAAATTGAATAATAAACACTGATAAGGGTAAGTTCATGTGAATTGAACATTACATCTTCACTGTAAAATTCTCCGTCTCTTCTCTGTCCTGATGGAATCTCTCCTCCTGCTCATCACTCATTGGTCCAGATTCTCAGGACATCGATCCAGATGTGAGAACAAGTCATGCATTTTGATGCTCATGTTGCTCCATAGTTCAGAGAGTTGACCTGATTGAGCAAAACCAATGTGATTTCTGGATTCAGCTCATCAGAATGATCCTAAAACAGTTGGAGAAACTCCATTTTGGCTGTTGACCAGTGTCATGGAGCTTTAACTACCTTTTTATTTCCATTTCGATTTCACATTCTGTAAGAAAAGAGTTGGACCAACATTCTGAACCCAGATAATGTTGAACTGTTTATGGACACGCTGCCTTTCCTTACAGATGACGAGTGTCTGCATTAAAAATACTTCTAATCCGTTCTTTTCATTGTTGACTCAGCACAGCGGGCATCAAGCCTCATTGATTGTTGATTCCTAAACAGATCAATAAGTTGAAGTTTTTGATTTTGCTCCCTCTTACAGAGATGAGGGCTGTGTTTGTTTCTGAGTCCAGATCAGAGAAAGAGGTGTGATGTGTTTCAGTCAGTAGCTAGGAAGGAAGCTGTAGTTCAGAGTGGCTGGCCTTTTGTGTTTGGAAGGTCAGTACTGACGGCTCTCTCATGCCTCCCCCACCCACCCCAGTGTTCAACTACATGACAGGAATCTGTTTGGGGAAGAGTGAATGGGAAACGCATAATTTATTAGCAAACCCTGCAGCATTCTATTGATGCTTCAGGAATGCAGACTATTTCATACATGTTCACCTGTGTTGTTGTTATGCTGTAATAATCAGCTGGTTCTGGATTGCATTACTCCTGAATTCCTTTCTCTGTGTGATGAACTCCCTCTCCTACCCCACCTATGAAATGAAGGTAATCTGTACTGACAGTGCTGTCCTGTTGTTAATGTTTAACAGGTTGGCGGTGATGTTCCAGAGACAAACTACCTGTTCATGGGGGACTTTGTGGACCGTGGCTTCTACAGCGTGGAGACTTTTCTTCTGCTGCTAGCTCTTAAGGTGAACATGAAGTGATCACATATTCCTCAGTTTGTATTTCTGTGCTTCCATTTCATCTTCCAACCTCCTCTTGTTCTCACATCAGGTTCGTTATCCTGATAGGATAACCCTAATCCGAGGAAACCACGAGTCCCGGCAAATCACCCAGGTCTATGGCTTCTACGACGAATGCCTCCGCAAATATGGCTCCGTCACCGTGTGGAGATATTGCACAGAGATATTTGATTACTTGTCGCTTTCAGCTATCATTGATGGAAAGGTGAGATGTGTTCACCGCTCAGCTCTGACTGGTCGCTTTTTACAGCAACACTTTAATGTGACTTGGTGTGTCGCAGATCTTCTGCGTGCATGGTGGCCTGTCTCCCTCCATCCAGACACTGGACCAGATCAGGACCATTGATAGGAAACAGGAAGTGCCTCATGATGGGCCCATGTGTGACCTTCTGTGGTCAGACCCTGAAGGTATCTATCTGCAGGTTTCTTCAACCTCTCTCTGGTTTCTAACGTTCCAGCCAGTCAGCGATTCCATGAGGGAAGGAGGAGTTTTCCTGCTGATGTTTTTGTTCTCTTTTGTTGCTCTCAGACACCACAGGGTGGGGAGTGAGTCCCAGAGGAGCCGGCTACCTGTTTGGGAGTGACGTGGTGGCTCAGTTTAACGCCGCCAATGACATCCACATGATATGCCGGGCCCACCAGCTGGTCATGGAGGGCTACAAGTGGCACTTCAATGAGACGGTCCTCACTGTGTGGTCAGCACCCAACTACTGCTACAGGTGAGGCTTTAGTTGGGTCCAGCTCAGTGTTGACAGGACAGCCGCTGCTGCTGAGTGTTATAAACCATGGTCCACTGCAGATCAATGTAGTGTTGTGGCATACTTACTACTTATTGCAACAGACAATCCATATTTTGCTTTGTTTAAAATGTGTTTTTGGTCACTATGTTCAGTTGAACCCTGTTTTGCCTCAGTGTGAGGCAAAACACACTGAACAACTGTCTAGGCCTGTCACAATAACACTTTTTACTGGATGATAAATTGTCCTAGAAATTATTACGGTAAATGATAATATTGTCATTTTGAAACCATTTTCAGTTAATATAATGATAATGCAGGTTTGCCTTCTGAAAGTGTAATAAACTTGAATTTTGTACAAAACACTCTACACTGGAACTGGAATATACTTTAAATACAATAAAACACAACAACCAAAAATGATAAATAAAAATAATAAAAACCACCAACAACCAAAACCATAAATAAAATGGATTATGAAGTGCCTCTGAACAAAATTGTCCCTTAGAAGATATTGATCATCAATTATTGAATCTATTGAGCTACTTTTAATTTATCATGCGATTAATTGATTTATTGCTTATTGCCACAGGCTTATAACTGTCCTCCTGCATGATCCTACACTATGTAGAAGTGACTTTTATCTGGGGCTGCATGAACTTAAAAAAATGAAATTGTTTTTTAAATAATTTCAAGGATTATATGGATTGAGATTGACCAATAATTTTCTTCACATAGCTCCTTTTTTTCCCAACATCACATGGTCCCCTGCACTAGCTTTGGTCACTAACATCAATGTGAGCATCATGTCCATCCAACCAGCCATATTTCAATATATTTAGTTGAGTTAGAGATAACCAGCATTTTGCTTAGAGGTAGGGGAGAAAAAGACTTTTTCTTTATTTTCTTTATTCCTTGAGATGCAGACATACACAATTCTAACCCAATTAACAAATGTTAAAACTTGGCTTGTCTTAAAATTCATTTTAAGGCCATGTCTGAAAAGAAATTACCTTGATAAGATCTATGCAGGAAGCACAAAGTTAAAAGGAATAAAATGGATGTCTTGATTTTGAGGTGAAAGTAAAACTGTTTAATGATTCCTGCCATAACAAACCACAGGTTGAAGGCTAGCCAGGCTAGATATTCCCCTGAACTCAGAGAAGGTAGAGCTAACCACAGAGTACATTCCATCTGTTACCACCAACGACCTGAGCTGAGAATCAGCGTGACACCACAGCCAGACCAAAACAAAGTGAGCACGTCATAAGCTAGTCTGATATCTGGAATGTGTGATGTATGGAAACCCATTCCTACGGAATCTCTCGTTGCTGTAACTACGGCTTTTCTGATGCGCAGCAGTTGGCGCGTCTTCAGCCGGGTCAAACATGTCTGGAGTTTAGTTTTAGTTACAGATGAAGTCTTTGGAAGGGGCAGCAATGTTTGCAACGTGCAGTGTTGCATGTGATGCTAATCAAAGGTTATTTTTCAACCTAAGTTCGTTATATTGGTTTAGAATGACCAAACCAATTCTCTTGTCTCTCCTGACTACCAGGTGTGGAAATGTGGCAGCCATCTTGGAGCTCGACGAGCATTTACAGCGAGAGTTCATCATATTCGAGGCGGCACCACAGGAGACCAGAGGCATCCCTTCCAAGAAGCCAGTAGCTGACTATTTCCTGTAAATCTTTGAACAGCCAGCCATCACGTGTCAAACTCTGGTACCATTGAACACCAAACACCCTCCATCCTGCTGCCTGACCATTCTCTCAGTCTGAACTCGAAGCAGACGGAAAACCCGCCCGATCCTCCAGAGCTCTCGCACAGCTGCAGCCTGAAGAGCTGAATTTTTGCCCGACTGCCCGAGCCTGACAGATGAGTCGCAGTGGAAGGTGGAAAGGCGTGGCAGATACTGGGCCCATGACTGTTGTCGCTTTTTCTCAGCTATTTGGGGGTTGCTCTTAAAGCCTTCAGCCAACTTCTTCCATCTGTGTCACTCCTCACTCTGTGTAGATACAACCTTTTTTTCAGCTCAACTCTTTTCTAGTGTTCTTTTTATTTTTTATGACTAATATTGTCATTTAGTTTTAGAATTTTTTGGATGGAGCAATTATTTTTTCTTTTTCAGAGATACAGCTGTAGGAAATTTTACAAATTTTATCAGTTAAGGAGATCCTTCAGTGCGTTTGTCTTTGACTTTGTATAACTGTTGCTGACAGAAGAAAATACAAAATGCCCCTCTTCCATTTATTTTTCTTCCGTTTTTGTCTGTCGTCTGTTACGTGCGTGATATTTAACATTCTAAGTGCTGCTGCTCAGCACCATTACAAATAAACGCCAGATATGTAACTAACTTAAGAAAAGTCACAATATTCTTTATTTTCCCCTCTTAATTCATTTTAATCTCTGGATTGCTCTAGCTCTGTCAATTTTGATATTGTGAAAATAAAATTTTGTATCAATACTGATTTGTTGCAGCAGTAATTATTTTATGAGCTGCATAAAAATGTTTGTGGTGGTGGTGTTTTATTTTAATAAGCCCATTCTCTGGAAACATTAGAAAGATGCAAGTATTAGATATTTCTGATTAAATTGTTTAAAAATATATCCGTATCAACCACTCGCAGATTCAAAGATTTCAGATTTTTTTAATTGTAAATCTCCCACCATGACATGCCGAAGTTTTGTGAGCTCTAGGTTTGCTAAAATGTTGCAATCTAAAATGCGATTCTTTTTTGCAATATTTTGTGTGGCAAAAGGCATTTAGTATTTCTCTTTCCCAGAAGTTTCTGAATAAAATGTCGGCTGTGGCAGGAAGGAGCGTCGGGGTGAGGGTGCACGTTCTGTCTTGCCTGGCTAGTTTTTCCTGCTAGAACAAAAACTAGTCCCACCTCGCAAATGGAACAGGACCGAGACCGGTAGAGGACGTACCACCCGGAAACCAGAAATCCTTCTCACCTGAAGCACTGGCTCCTCAAGACGGCTGCTGTCGACTCTGATATTTGGAGAAACCAGCGCATCAGCAGGTAGATAAATCGCAGCTGTATCTCTTATCTCAGTTAATGTTGAGCTGTTTACACAAGGTTCACCAGTCACTGCGGAGGGATACATAGCAGAATAGGCGAACTGGTTGTACATAATGTAAGAAATAGAGGAAATAAACGAAGTTTGTCATGTGCTTTGGGAGTTATCTGTAAACTTGTTGAAGACGGAGTGTTTTTATATATATATATTTCTGCTCGAACATTTGTGGTGCTTTTGGAACTATGAGTAGCTCTGATAGTGTTTGAACTGGATCAACCCATAACTGATTGTAAACTAACCGGTATCAATCAGGCGCAAGTGTTTGCTGTCTTGTTTTCTGTGATTTATGCACGCGAGCCCAGGCGGATAATTTTCCCAACCTAATTTTGTATAATTTTCTACAGATGTTAATTTCGTTCTAAAGCAGTCTAATATAGTTGAAGAGAGAACATGACAAATCCTACGCTTCCAGATATTTTGATACACACATCTGTATGTTATTGGGAGAGTTTTTCGCTGCCGCTGAAGTTGGTATCTGATTCGGTGATAAAGCACTGGTACTAGTTCACTTATTTTAACAAACTTGGACTCCCGATTCTCTCTCTTTAAAAGTCAAAAATCCCTAACCTGGTCAAACAGAAACCAGATTATTCTACAGTGAACAGAAAGCTTGGTATGTGATCTGGTTTTGTGAAAAAACACAAAAGGATTATTTCGGTGTTTTTTGTTTTTTTTTTTAGTTTTGCAACAACCTCAGATGGGATTCAGCTTGACACCACAATGCTGAGTGCCATAGTCCTCATTGATTAAGAACAAACAGTTTGACTTGGGGAAAACCGTCTGTGTGACTCCAGATTGACAGAGCGTAATCAAACAAGACAATGTGTGGTCAGTCAGTTACTGGAATCTCTACTATTATGTCCCTGAATGGTTCCAGTCAGGCCTCTGTTCATGTTTTATTCTATTATTGTCTTTCTACATTAAAAACCGAAGATGAGACACTGGATCACAGCTATATGTCGCCACCTTCCTAAAATAATGGCCAAAGTTATTTTTTTCCAAAAGATGACTTAGGCCAAAAAAAAAAAAAAACAAAACAAAACAAAAAAATCACTTCTGGCAAAAATGACTTGGGTCATTATTTTAGGAAGGTGGTGATATCTGTCACTACATTTGTGATCTGAACTTTCAGGTTTAGTGTGTTTAAAATTCTTTACTCAATTCTAAAATGTTTCATGTGAAATTGTTTCCTGAGCCAATTTATTTATCTAAAATTCCCCAAACTTTAATGGGACCTTGAACACAACCATCAGGTCATTACATCATGACATGGATGGGTAAGACTGGTAGAGGTGTGAATGACTGCTCATGTTCTTTAGAAATGGAATAGTTAATAATCACCACCTTTTTTTTTTTCTTTTTTTCCTTTTTAAAGAATAAGTCTTTTGGCAAGTTAATTTTTTTTTCACGGGAATGGCCAACAAAGTTCAAATCTCTCACTTCAGAAAGGGCATTTCATCATTTTTTTTATAAAGTTGAAACAACGCATTGAATTGCCTCATTAGTAAAAGTTTCACATATTGCAGTTATTTTATTGTAAAGAGACTCTTAGGTTTAGAATAATCCAGGTTAGGTTTGACCCAAGTGTGTTTCAGATTTTTTAAATTGTCACCAAGCAGTAAAATATCCCTTTACTGAAATCAAATGTGATACCAACTTCTGCTGACCTATCGCAAAATGAGGTACATTTCTGTTGAGTTTCCTTACCTCAGTTTGAACTAAAGACAACTGCCTCTTCACAGTAAGATTCCCAGTCAGCCATTGCTCATCACCGTTTCTTTATTTTTAAAGTTTTTGTATGAGTCAACAGTGAAACTTAATGCATTTCTTTAATCCTCGTCTTTTGCTGAATCACTTGGACAGGCTCGTCAGGTTTTATTACACCTTGAGAAATATGTTTTTTGTCTACAAAAAAAAAAAAAAAGAACTTACTCTATTGCTTGTTTTACCAAAACAAATTTCCAGACGTGTTTCATGTTGGTATTAAACCCTTTCCTAAAAGTCTGAATGGGATGATGTGTTCCAGGTGCAGGGATGGACTCCCACAGTCAGGTTCTGGAGCGTTTACGGACGGGCTTCAGGTCAGGCATCACTTTGCCGCTGGAGTTTCGTCGAACACAGCTCACCAAGCTGCTGGCCCTGGTCAAAGACAACGAGGAGCAGATTGTAAAAGCGCTACACCAAGACTTAGCAAAGGTACCTGACACCGGTATTACACAGACTGCACCACCACATGATCACACAAGAGTTGCGCAACCAAAATCTGAGGGATTTACTTGTTTTACTGTCCTGACTATGATGCAAGAGGAAAGTTTTTTTGTTGTTGTTTTACTCCTGCCACAACCATCCGACTGCAGAAAGTTCCTGCTTAGTTTTTACTCAACTTTGTCGTTAATTTTTTATTGCTGCATACGCGATTCAGATCAGTACGCATAATTTCTGCTGAGGGATAACATCTGTCTGCACTGCTGCTTCTGCATTTCAGCCAAAATTTGAGAGCATCCTCTCCGAGGTGGAAATAGTGACCAATGACCTGCATCATGCCATCTCCAACGTGGCGACCTGGATTCAGCCAGAGTATGTCCCCAAAAACCTGGTAAGTTCACCAGAACGCTGCGTTCGCTGCTGCTGCTTGCAGCAGAGAGAGAGCGCTGGGAGAAAGTATTTGTTCCCTTAGAGATTTTCTAAATACAAGCCTTTAATATAGGGCAAACATAAACAAACAGGTTTTAAAACTGTTTTATTTAAAAAAAACAAAAAACTATTTACTATGGTAACTTAATGCCTAGCTGTGCCAGCATTGGCAGCAACATCTGCTATGAAGCATTTCTGATAACTGCCAGGGAACCTTTGATATAAAAATGCTGACCCACTCACTGCAAAATAGTTTTAGTTCAGCCATGTTGGATGGGTTTTTGTTCCGGAGAGTTTTGTGAAACCATTGCAATTCCCCCCAAATTTGGGGTCTCTAGGGATGAATGGGGTAAATGATTAAGCATGAATAGCTTGTTTTAATGGTGCGTTCAGATCAAATGCATTATGCGCTTCAAAAACAGGTCTGGCACTTCAAGTTTGACATGTGTGCACTTTTGGTGCATTCACACCAAACGCGTTTTGAGCATCAGGCATGTCTGGTTTACATCCAAAGTCTGTGTGAAGCAACGCTCCTTGTTGGACTCACTTGACTCGTCAAACGCTCCAAACGGTTCAAATTGCGCCACTCGAAACGCGCCTCCACACAGACTCTGAATGTAAACCAGACGCGCCTGATGCTCAAAACACATTTGGTGAGAACACATCATAAGGTCTCACCATCACATCTTGAAAAAATTTTAGTCCACCGTTTGACAAAAGCACCCAAAGCCTTTGTTTTATTATTTTCTGGGCTTTTTTTTGTTTGTTTGGTTTTTTTTTTTAGCTCTTTTCACGGGCCAGGATTATTAAGGTTGCAAACTGATAAGATGACATTCAGGGATTTTTCTCAGAAGAGGACATTTGTGGTTCCATTAATTATAGCAGATCGTTCAAGTAGCAAAGAAGTCCACGTGTTGACCGTTGGCATGGTGTTATCCTGTAGTACAGAGTTAGTTTTACACCAGATGTAAAAAGGGGACATGCCTTCTAAAAACGTCCATGTTTGTCTCCTCACTCCACAGAATATTTTCCCCAACAGTCTTGGGGATTATGAAGATATTCAAAGCCTTGGAGTTCTGCTGGGATGACATTTTTGTCATCCCTTTTCTCATTGTTAAATCATGAACTCTGACCTTTATAAAGAAATGTGAGGCCTGTAGATATTAAGATGTTCCTTAGTGACCACACCATCCTTTAGTGGAAATGTTTATAGACATTAAAAGTTCTGTGTAGTGATGTTGGCTCTTCATTCAGGCTACCGCAACAGAGAAACGTCAGATAACAGGATCCTGAAAATATTATAGCAAAAATGCAGTTTTATCCTTTTTAAGAATTCCAATTCTACGTGTCATATCTGCTTTTAGAAATTTTAGAAATCATTTCAAAATTTCACATTTAATCCAATAATCTAGTTTTACTAGGAAACATTTAGTTAATACTTATTGTGTAAAGAATGTTGAGTCTTGTTTACGCTGTGGTGTGGGGCAGTAGATCAGAGCAGGAAGGACAAGCAGAACAGAGCGATGACCAAACTCCCCCTGACATGATTTAATCATTTTGAATTGGTTGTAAGCTTATGGCTTTGCCCTTAAAGTGTTAAGCCCTCAATAAGAGAAGTGGAAGCTTTAATTTTAGGAGATACAATCACAGATATGTTCCTTCAAAACCCAGTGTGTCGAAGCTTGTTGTAGTTGAGCTGATGCCTTTCTGTCGTTTTCACAGGCTACAAAACTAGATGACTGTTTTGTGCGGAGGGAACCGTTGGGAGTTGTGCTCATCATCGGACCCTGGAACTACCCCCTGCAACTCCTTATTTTACCACTAGTTGGAGCCATTGCTGCAGGTCTGCAGTCTTTATGTTTTATTATAACTTGCTGACATTTTTATTAAATATCAGCAAGCTGTGACTGAATCCTTGAGACGGTTCCAAGCTTCATGCAGCTTCTATCTCCGTATCGATGCTGTAATCTGTTCTTATGTGTCGTGTGTTTAAAGCTGTGTGAAGTAACGGTTAATGTCCCTGACAGGAAACTGTGCAGTCATCAAGCCGTCAGAGGTCAGCTCGGCCACAGACTGCCTGGTGGCTGAGCTCATTCCTAAGTACCTGTCTCAGGTGAGCTGAAGGCTCATTGCCTATTCTAAACACATTTCATGTTTTATGCTGGTCCAGTTTTGTTCTGTGGCTGCTCCGTGTCAGCTCCGTGTCAGCTCCGTGTCAGCTCCGTGTCAGCTCTATGTCAGCTTCATGTCGGCTTCATGTCGGCTTCATGTCAGCTTCATGTCAGTTTCATGTCAGCTTCATGTTCATTTCATGTCAGCTGCATGTCAGCT
>NW_006800322.1:239031-259238 GCF_000485575.1 Poecilia formosa | reverse complement strand
TGTCAGCTCCATGTCAGCTCCATGTCAGCTTCATGTCAGTTTCATGTCAGCTCCATGTCAGCTCCATGTCAGCTTCATGTCAGTTTCATGTCAGCTCCATGTCAGCTTCATGTCAGCTTCATGTCAGCTCCATGTCAGCTTCATGTCAGTTTCATGTCAGTTTCATGTCAGCTCCATGTCAGTTTCATGTCAGCTCCATGTCAGCTTCATGTCAGTTTCATGTCAGTTTCATGTCAGCTTCATGTCACCTCGTTCTCTGCCCTCACTGTGCTGCTGCTTCCTCAGGACTGCTATGCGGTTGTTCGTGGGGGAGCAGAGGAGACCAAGGCTCTGCTGCAGAACCGATTTGACCACATCTTCTACACAGGTAGAAGCCCTGTGGAACTCCACATCTGCTGCGCTGAACCAAAAACATGCAGGACCAGGTTGCACGGTGTTTACAGGTGTACATCTGATGGTTGCTGATTTGTTGGAAAGATGAGTCACCTGACATGTGAAGCCATGAGAATATGTGAGAACAGACATGGTGGACTTCATGGAAACCATTTGATTTCCTGGTACAGACGTGGCTTTGAAGAGTCTGACTGAGGTTTTACCGTCCCATAATCCTCTACTGCTGCCGAGGTTATTAGTGTAGCACATTGCACTTCAATGTGCTTTACACCATAAAATCACCATACAATAACCAGTTATGAAACTGCAATGCACATTACATTTTGTTAAATGCCATCATCAAAGTCATCAAGGCTAGTCATCATCAAGTATGTTATTATGAGTCAAAAGCAACTCTAAACAGGCCATTTAATGTTTCAGCTGTTGTGCAGTTATAATGCTACGCACTCATCAAAAACATACCTGGAGTGTTGGCATGATTCTTTCATGCATGTTTGACAAATCATTTCATCTCCATGGCCACCATCCAGCTGTTAAAACGCCTGAGTGGACCGAGCCCTGCCTTTGAGACACAGCTCCTCCTCAGAGTTTCCAAGATTTTGAGTTTCCACCTCACAGAACAGCCCTTCACCATGACTCCCCCCACTCAGCTCCTTCAGATTAGTGGCAGGAATTAGCAAACACCTGGTGGAACTGTGGATCTGCTGAGCTCATTATAGAAGCTACTTCTCAGAGTAACGCTGGTAAAATGTTGTTAAAGGGTTAATAGTGGAGCCATGTTGTAATGACTTCCTGAAGGCGGAGTTTCATAAAGAGACAGGAGTTTTTAAAGAGACAGAGGCCCAATTTCAAGGCATTAAATTACACAGTCACATTTTTTAAGTCCTATTTTGATCTTTTTTTATTACAATTAAAGATAACATAGTTGCTTAACTGTGCTATGAGTTGATACTCTCTGCCCCTTTAAATGATCCTCCTAGCCTGGAAAAAGGTCACCTCATATGCATTCTTGCAAAATATGTCATTGATGTGCATGATGAATGTCTAAGTTCAGTCCTTTTACCATTTCACATGAAAACGTTGCAGCTCTTTCCTCTGTGACCTCTGACACTGAAGCTCCTGCCTTCAGGTTCCCAAGCGGTGGCTCGCAGCGTGGTCCAGGCCGCCTCCGTTCACCTGACGCCCGTAACGTTGGAACTGGGCGGTAAGTGTCCCTGCCTCATATACGGCCGGATAAACATCCAAGCTGCGGCCCACCGCCTGGTGTGGGCCAAGTACTTCAACGCGGGCCAGAGCTGTGTGGCTCCAGACTACGTGCTGTGCACCAAGGCCACCCGGGACGCCCTGGTGCCCGCCCTGACTAACGTGTTGGAGGAGTTCTACGGGAAGGAGCCGCAGAAGAGTCCGGACCTGTCCCGCATCGTGTCTGCTCGCCACTTCACTCGCCTCATGAAGCTGCTGGAGAAGACCAAGGGCAAGGTCGTTATTGGAGGACAGAGCGACGAGGATGATAAATACATAGGTGGGTCTTTAACTAGACTTTGGAGAACAATATTAAACATCCAACTAATCAGGAGCTGCTGCTGATAAATCATTTCCAAACATTTATTCATATCAAAGCGTCTGGTTCAAAGGTTCAACTTGTATACTGTGTATATTCATCACACACAAAGTTATACATGTCAGTTTCTTGGGAATTTAGTAGGTTATACTAAGAATGCACCAATTTCAGTTTTCAAGCCGATCACTGATCTTTAACCAGATTTTGGCCGATACCGTTTATATTTTCTGAAATGTTGCTAAAATAAAGCAAGAAAGTCGCTGAGCTGGTAACAATGGGCTGCCTGCTGGTAACTGTGGTTGATGTTTAGACTAGGTAGATAAGACCAGCTTGACATGTAAATGCGATCACCAAAATGAAGGAAGTCGGGGCTGATTTATGGGTGCTCCCCTATGTTACACTGAACAGCAGTCAGCACATGTGGCGTAGCATTGAGGAGGTCAGGAAGCCAGGCTGACCTTCAGCTCGTCTGCATCGTTGGTTCTGGTGTCTCATCTCCTTTTGATGACAGGCCACAGATTCTGATTCTTCATCAGAATTCTGTTTGATTGGTTTGATGTAATGTTACATTTTTAGAAAACTTTAATTTTGAATTTTTGTCAGCGATAAGCCATGATCATAAACATTATGATTATGGCTTAAATAAACGCAATAAATATATCACTCTGCATGTAATAAACATAATGGATATTAAATTTATGATTTAAAATGGCTAGTTAAATATTTTTTTAAATTATATTCCAGTTTCTTTGAATGTATTCTGAGTTATTGAGATACAATTTTGTAGTAAAACTGAGTAACTTTTGAAAGAGAACATTTTTTGGTCATTACATCATTTTCAGGTCTGCCTAAATTCAAACTTAACACTCAAAGATAATGTATTGTAAAGTTTTCCATGCGTGTGTCTTCCAGCGCCCACGGTGCTGGTGGATGTAGAGGAAGATGATGTCCTGATGGGGGAGGAGATCTTCGGCCCCATCCTGCCCATCCTGACTGTGGAGGAACTGGAGAAGAGCATTGAGTTGGTGAATCGCAAGGAGAAGCCGCTGGCGCTCTACGTGTTCTCTGATGAATCCTCTGTAAGGACCAGAACTCTGCTGGCTGCTTGCTCAAAGCTGGAAGCCCAGAGCTGTGAGGATCACCATGTTGTTGCTCTCTAAGGTGGTGAAGACGACGATGGAGAATACCAGCAGTGGAGGCTTCTGCTCCAACGACGGCATCGTTCACATGACCCTGCCCGGGCTGCCCTTTGGGGGCGTAGGTAGGTGTACATACTTACTCCATGTTTTCTCTTCAGGTCACAAACTATGAGTCATTTCTCTCTTATTTTCCATAAATGTAGAAAATTCCATTCAAGAACAAACTGGTTGAGATGTTCCTTTGTTCTAAAACTTCAAAGTAAGAAAGAAGATTTTGTTACTGTTTTAATCAGGATTTGGTTGAAGTACCAAAACAATTATATATTTTGTATTGATAAAACTTGATGAGCCACGCTTTTTTTGAAGGTATTTTATTTAGCAGGAGTGAATATAATGTTGTGTTTTAGATGGTGGAGGTTGCTGACCCCGGGGTCAGCTGGGCAGCCATGTTTTGGTCGGTTGACAGTTTGGCCACAGTTCTTCCTCAGAGCAGCACGTTCACTGGATTGATTGACAGCACCACGGGTTGTTTTTGACTGGGAACGGTGCACTAGGCGCTCGATCTTCTCATAGATTATCTGTCTCATGTTATGTTGTCAGGACGTGGTGACAGTTTTAACAAACGTGTAAAACACATATTTTTATAAAAGTTCTGTACTGGAGCTTTAATAATTTGTGCATATCTAACCTGCAGTGCGTTTATCTTCCCGCCCATCCAGGGGCCAGCGGCTGGGGCTCCTACCACGGCCGCTGGGGCTTCGAGACGTTTAGCCACCGGCGTGCCTGCATGCTGCGCGGCTGGGCGCTGGAGAGACTCAACGGCCTGCGCTACCCGCCTTACAGTGATGACAAGCTGAAGTGGCTGCGCTGGACCACGTCTGCACACAGCACCTGCTCTCTCATGTGATGCGCCTCTCAAAGGCAGCCTGATGAAGATGGATGTGAGAATTTAAGACAAATAGAAACTTTTTACACTGAAACAACTTAGGAGGAAAATAAAGTGTTTTTGCAACATTTTGGAAGGTTATGGGTGTTTTTGTATAAATTAATATTACTTCTTTTGAAAGGTGTAAACCTTTCCACGTTTTACTACCTATATTTTTACGATTAATTTTTGCTGAGATCCTTTCTTTGAAAATACTGCTACACTGTTATCATTTATGGCATTGTCTTTGTGAAACTATAAACATTTGTCCCTTTAGTCAGAATAATGTAAATAAAATTGATTTTTTTTCTTTCTTTTTTTTCTTTGCTTATGTTGCAAAACAGAGAAATCCATCAGTTAAGTCAGACTTTTCTGCAAGGATTTCACACGACAGTCCTCTCCAGGCTGTGGTTCTCCCTGTTGCTGGTTCACCTTTCCTGGGACACTTCTGCCTTCCACACAATTTTCTGTTAGTACGCTTTGGATACAGAACTCTGTGAACAGCCAGCTTCTTCAGCAATGACTTTGATTGTTTCCTGGACATCTGTCCAGTCCTACTGACCCAGAGTGAGAGACTCAGGAAACCTCAGCAGGTGTTCAGATTTCAATTACTGATTAGGATGTGACATCACGAGTTTTCACTCATTACCTTTTTTCACAATATTCTGATTTTCTGTAAGAAAGTTTTTGAGTTTTCATCATCTGTAAGTCACAATCATCAAAACTCCAAGAAACAAGGAATGTCACTCTGTGTGTGATGATTCTATATAATATATGAGATTCACTTTGAGATGATGGGCAAGAAATATTGCAATTTTATGCAATATTCACATTTTTTTTAGATGCAGGATAAATTGAGTATTACACTACAGAAGAGCAATATGCTTCACAAAGGAAATATGATAAAAGTGTTTGTTCTTTGGGAGTATTTTGTGGTCAGAACCAAGACACTGCAGGAAACACCAGAAGTCATCCAGCTGCCTTCAGTTTAATCACTGAATGATCATATCATCGTATCAAGACTAAAAACAAACTGAAAGCTGAACTGATATGTTCCAAGTTCAGCTACATCTATTTTCTCTAATTCAGAAATATTCATGTAGAAAAGCTAAAGTTGAGTCACGTTTAATTGTGTTTGAGTCATTATGAAGCATCTGCTACCTGGAGGAGGTCTGGTTATTTATTTCATTCGAGATTTTTTTCTATTCATCGCTGCAAATGGATCACATTTCTCCAAAAATGGAAAAGGAAACGGTGACTGAATATGCAAATGTATTACAATAAAATATGATTTTAAGAAGTAACAAAAACTGTAAGAGTTTTAAAGACCCTACAAAGATTATAAGAGTGTTTTCAGTCAGCAGGGTTCAGAGTCATGGATGGATCAAGCAGAGACACTTTGTGGTCAAACTAATGGTCTTTATTAGAAATCTGAATAACAAAGGTTTCCACTCCTGAAGGGATTTTTGGTAGCCATCTTTGTGAAACTCTTGCACACTTCAGGAAGCTCATTAATTGTTTTGTTTGTTTTTTCATATACTTTAACGAAAGACTTGATTTGTACCAGACTTGATGAAGAGACTGTAAGCAAGGTGAAAAGGTACTGCTGACGCCTACAGTCAGTCTGGATTATATGGGATTTATTTCATTCACTGGATGAATGAAGTTCTGCTTCTTTCAAAGTATGAGCCTGAGCTACTCAGCAGAGCATCCATGGTGGAGAACAGAGACCTAGTAAAAAAAGAGAGAGGCTGGGTTTTGCTCTCAGTTCAGGGTTCTGGTTTGTATGAGGAGGGGGAGCTGGTACCAGGCAGGGCCTGATCTGGGCCAGCAGACTCCAGCTGTGGGGAGGGACTGGGGGATGCTGCTGCTGCTGGTTCCTTCTGGACCAGCTCCGGCTCATCCTGGCCTGCCTGCGGGGGATGCACCAGAACCCGGTCAATCAGCCCAAAGTCCTGAGCCTCCATGGGGCTCATGTAGCGGTCCCTCTCCATCACACTCTCTGAAAGGTGGAAAGAAAACAGCCTCTGTTTACATCAGCCCAGTGAAAACCTGAACTCAAACCTTCACTCAGGTTCTTGTCACACTTTCAGCTGACAGGGTCACTTCAGCATCCATCAGGACCATCCTGTACTAAACTGGCAGATCAATGAGTTGCAAATTTTATTTGCAAACTTCTAAATCATTTCTCCTCCGCTTCCTAACAATCTTCTCAAAAGAGAAGCATGAAGGAGTTAATTGGAGGACTGCCAAGACTTTTTAATTCAGATTCCCCATATGTCCTCAAATGCATCATCCTCCAGGAAAATCACAAATACCAGTTCATGGCTGTTCACAGAAGCAAAAACATGGAATATTCTGTTAGACAGAAGGGGACAGACCGCCTAACTCCACACAGAGACAGCAGCTGCAAAGAAATCATTGTCATTGAAACAATTTACTAAATGAGATTATAACATGGTCTAGTTATAAAATGTTTGCAAATTTGCACATTTGTGGTTATTTAATAAGCAGATTTGCACTCATTATTGATTAAGGCAAAGTAACTGTTTTATGAACCATCTGTTGGTTTGTAGTTTGGTTTGCATGGTTTTAGTGAGATCTGAATAATGACTTATCACACATGTATTTAATGAAATATTAAACTGGCTTTTCACCACTTCACAATTGTTAAATCATACTTGATTTAACAGATTTTGCAGGTGGAAATGAGCATTGTGTGCTAACCTTGTACCATAAATTGTTTTACATTATCTCTGTGTAAATAAATAAACAGTAATATGACATGGTAGGGAAGTTTGTCATGTTCTATCTAAATTTTTGCAAACATCACAGAGATTTTATTCATTCATTTTCATACGCCATACTCCCTGGTGGGATTGCAAGGGCTGCTGGTGTCTATCTTCAGAGGGTATTGGACGAGAGGCGGGGTCACCCTGGACAGGCCATCAGTCCATCGCAGGGCAACACAGAGACAGACAAGACAAACAATCATGCACACGCGCGCGCGCACACACATACACACGCGCACACGCACACGCACACCTAAGGATAATTTAGAGAGAACAATTAACCTGACAGTGATGTTTTTGGACCGTGGGAGGAAGCCAGAGCATCCACAGGGAGAACATGGAAACTCAATGCACAATCATGGGATCACAACCTTCTTGGTGCAAGGCAACAGTGCTACTAATTGTGCCACTGTTCAGGCCAGATTTTATTCAGTTAATCAATTTATGAAAGAACAAGTTTAATTTATCTTGCAAGAAACAAGCCTTTAGTTCCATTGAGTAATTTCATCTCTATTTTCACTATTATAGTGTTTACAGTCTCCACAGTCTGTTACTGGCTACATTCAGTGTAGAGTACCCCCCCCCTTCACCTAAAAGCCTTTATTTCTTCAGGTTCACATCTTCACTAAGCCTCACTAACCTACCTATGGTGTCCAGTGGCTGGCCTGTGTGCTTTGCGTAGATGTTGTTGATTTGTCTCTTCAGCTTCAGGATTTCCTCAGCCTGGATGGCGATGTCTGTGGCCTGGCCCTGGAAACACAGCACTCTGTTAGCTCCATCTTTATTCTAGGTGTCAACTCTCCAGATCTTAGCTCTGATGGGTCTAAACTGGACTGCTTACCCTGGCCCCACCTGAAGGCTGGTGCACCATGATGCGGGCGTTGGGCAGCGAATGCCTCATACCAGTCGTACCTGCAGCCAGGAGAAGGCTGCCCATGCTGGCTGCCTGGCCAACGCACCAGGTAGAGATGGGATTAAGGATATACTGCATGGTGTCATAAATGGCCAGGCCTGCTGTCACCACCCCGCCTTGACAGAAGAGGGAGTATAGGTCAAGATTTAGGACTGACCAGGAAATCCTTCAACACAAACACATTCAGAAAAAGCATGGTGTAGGAATGTGAGCAGCTAAAAATGAAAGTAGACACAGCTGAATAACAGTAGCAATAAGTTTTAAATTTTTTATGAACGCATGTCATTAATATCAATGTGAACTAACGGTGGAGCTGACAGACGAGCTAGTTGTGAGTTAACAATGAGCTAATACTGAGCTAAAAATGGCACTATCAGCGAGATGACAGTGAGCCAATAATGGAGCTAACTGTGAGTTAACAGTGAGCTAATAATGAGCTAATAGTGTAGCTACAAGTGAGGTAACAGTGAGCTAATACTGAGCTAACAGTAAAGCTCCTACCTGGACTGTTGATGTACATGTGGATGGGCTTGTTGTTGCTTTCTGACTGGAGGAAGAGCAGCTGGGCGATGACCAGGCTGGCTATGTTGTCATCAATCTGAGCAATGTAAAAAAGATACTTGATGACAAATTCCTATGAAAATGTCTTCATATTTTCACCATTACCGTAACACTTACAGGACCCATCACACAAATGATTCTTTCTCTCAGGAGGCGAGAGTAGATGTCGTACGCCCGTTCTCCTCTGCCCTAAAACACAGTTAAGTGCTTTTAACGACTTTATCATTGCAACATGTACAACAAACTATTCTGGATATGTTAATTGAGACATTAATTATACAAAACATTTACATAAAATCCCCCAACACTGCAGCACATTTTCAACAAAAGGACTGAAAAAGAGGCCAAGTCAAAGTTAAAAGAAAGTGTCAAAATCCCACAGTGAAGACCACTTTGTTGTGCATTGTGGGTAATCCTTAGTCAGGCTACTCACCGTCTGCTCCACCACTATAGGGATGAGAGGACTCCTCCACACCGGACTGTGGTGGAAAGACCTGCTGACCTTCACAGTCAGACCCCCGATGTTCAACACCCTCTGTCAGGTAGAAAACAAGTTTTCATCTTAAGCATGAATAAATACAAAATGAAGATTTAGATTAAAAATGTTAATTTCAACCAATAAGTTTGTTTCAGAAAGGAAATGAGATGGACATCTTTAAAAATAATTCCTCAATGTAAAAGGAGAGTCCATCTGGAAAGCAGTAATTTAGCTATTTCCATCTTCCAGTTAACATTAATAAAGTGATTCTCAATATTCAATAGAAAAAAAAGACAGCATTTAAACCCTTCTTATAACCCAGCAGCTGTACCGGGTTTCCTCTGCTATTCTGATTATGCTTGAGAATAAAGTCGGGCTTTGGCTAGGCCACTCAAAGGATATTTTAAACTTGATCTGCCAGGGGTCTGGACCATTTTGGGCTTATAATAACATTATGTGATGTTTGTGGCTCTAAGTGAAGTTTAGTTAGCTGAACAACGCACAAAAATGGAATAAAGGTTGAAGTCCACTGAACATTTTATTTAGTAAAGAAAGTCACTTCATTTCCTGGCAAGTCAACACAGAGCAGCCACTGCTACAGAAACAGAAGATAAAAACAGATTGAAGCTGTTTAATGGTGATGATTGGATGAAAGCAACATACGGGATGAATGCTGGATTTTGATTGGTCAAGCCGATATTTCTGCATCTCCCATCATCTGGTGCTAGAGATGGTGGGAGATGTAGAGGCGGACATTTTCTCCTTCCATCAGTCTAATGTAATTTGTACATCATTTTTTGTTTTGATAATGAAAGTTTGATAATCTCAGTTTGATCATCCAGCAAACAGGTAAAAACTACAACAAAATATTACATTCTGATTAATTAAAAACTGTTTTTCATTTAGAAGTGGATGTTTAACTAATGATGTGAAATTGCAGCAGATGGATGTGGATGTGACCAGCCAGTCTGATCCAGTCCATGCAAGTGACCTGCACGCCTGGTTGGTTACGGTATTGAAAAACAAAACAAAATAACCAAACAATTCATTCATATTATTTTGCTCTCAACTGCTTTTCATTTCTGATTTAACAATTCACATTAGAAGTGTTGAATCAGAAACAATTCTGATTTAGCAATCAGAACATTTACACCGCAATATAAATTGTTAAATCATATTAACAATTGAAAGTAATGGACCAGCTTTCAGAAACTAAATCAGAGCTATGAGAAAACACGGGCATAATGTTTCTCGACTTGATCTGAAAAATAGAGCTTCCAATTACTGCAGTCATTTTTAGAGGTCTGCTAAGAAGTAAGAATATTCATATTTTCAATAATAAAAAAAACAGGTTTTGTAGCATATTTGCTGACCGAACATCAGACTTCTTCTCAGTTCTGAACGTAATCAGGATGCTGCGGCTGTCCTGTTGTCCAGACAACAAACCGTGGAGAACAGACACTGCTGCTTTTGCTGCTCAGCTGAGACTGATGGACAGGTCTGGAAGCGGCTGCCTCCTTAAACCAGCACTGCGGTTAAACCAGCTGCCATGCTGCCATGAAGGCGAAGCAACAGCAACAGCTTGACGTGAGCCGTGTTCAGTGGCGCAGCTGTACCCGACACATTGCTGGAACACAAACTGGGTTCTGTACTCACTCGTAACAGCATTCTGGAAGTGTTTTCCAGGTGTAGCCGCCTCTACCTGACCCTGCTACACCGGAACCTATTCTTACTCGACCTTTGGTGAGCTCTTTCATCATTTCCGTCTTCTACAGTATTGCTTTGTCGCCACCGTGTGGTGTGAATAGATTCAGTCAGGTCTGGTGGCCTTTCTTTTTCTCTCTCTTTCTATATTTTTTTTCTCTTTCTCGCTCTCTGGTTTTCTTTTTCGTCTTCTTTTATAGAGTTTTACCGAGAACTTGCTTGCATCATAAGCAAGCAAGTTCATTTTGACTGAGATGATATAAGCTAATGATGGTGTTATAAAACAGTTGAGAATTTTAACTAATCAGAGAAATGCACCGAAACATTTTAGAATACCTGAATTTGCATAAAATGATGTATTTTTGTCTGCCGAATAACTTCATTTTAAAATATGAAATCAGATAGTTCTTTAGTGGACTTGAGTAATTTCTTGTATGACTAATTTTGACTTTACTTGAGCAAATATTTGTTGAAGTAGTGCAAATCATATTGTTTGCTCTACTCACCTCTGGATTGAGCTATAACTGCTATGGAGCTTATCAGATTTTTGTGAACTATTGTATGAAAACATCTTTGCTCATCTGGGTATCTTATCATTCTGACCTACAGTGCCTATAAAATGTATCCACTTTGTTGGATTTTTTTTACCTTTTCTTTTTTAAACAATCATTTTGTGATGAAAATTAACAACAACAACAACAAAATCTTTAATGATGAATTGAAAACAGATTTATTTAATTAAATTAATAGTCCCCCACAACCCCACCTGTGGCAATTTTTAGTTAATGCACCTCTGCCTGCAGTTACTAGATAACATCTACTTTTCACCAACACTGTGTGAGTGGAAGACAACAAACAGAACAACAAACAAACAAAACAAATGAGGAATTAATTCATATAGACAAGAAAATTTGATTCATAATTTCATGTTTTGTTTTCTTGATGAAAAAGTGTGTCAGAATCAAATATTTAATTAAATTTTAAGGTGTTTTAAGGTGACTTTGAGGCAAATAATGCAATCATGTTTGTTATAGTGTAAAAATGAAATCAATGAGGCTGCAGCACACTCCCAGTTAGCTAAAATAGGCTAAAGACTCAATCATCTGTTTAGAAATGTTTTTGATTGAAAAAAATACCCCACAGAAATGAAGGATTTTCAGCTATTGCTCTTATCCCAGTGGCATTATTTCATGACTATAGTTAAGTTGGCAACTAGACAAAAATATCCATCCATTTGCTTTTTTTTTCTTTTTTTTTTTTTTTTTTTACTCATGGTTATCATGTCATGAGACATAAAAGATAACCTTATGATAACTTTTAAAAAAGTAATCTTAATAAGAAATACATTGTTTATTTCATATGAATAGGGTTAAAGTATTAAATTTAGCAATGAATTTCCTATATAAATAAATGAAATCATTGATCATGTAATTTAGACGGGGATAGCCTTCAGATAGGTTTTATTTTGAAAAATTCTACCGGAAGTCCCACAGCTCTCCTACAGTTAGGACTTGGCTCATATGGGTGCAGTTGCCAAGTTTCTATAACTTTCTCTGTTTCTTGAACGCAGTCATGTCGAACAACAGCGCGGCCAACAGCAGTTTAGTCATCGCCCAGAAGGCAGTGAAGCAGCTGCGGCTGGAAGCTAGCGTCCGGCGGATAAAGGTAAGAAAGTCCCGCTTAAGATTTGACTGTGCGCGTGACTCCCGCTCTGGAGCGCATCTTCAGCGAACTTCGGTGCGCGTGATGCTTGTTATTAATCTGGGGATATTTAATATCAGCGTCACTGACTTTTTAAAGTAATTTTACTATAAGTTTTAGTGCCGTCTTAAAACTTATTTTATAAAATTTTAAATGTATGGATGCTATAGATGGATGTTTATGTTAATTTAAAAGTAGATGCAATATAACACAAATACTTTTCCGTAACCGAGTTGAACATCCCACGTATGCGTTCAAAATTACATCTCATTATTTACATTGCAAAGTAATGGGAAAGCGGTATTACTGTATTATTTCTAGGAAATGGCTGCTACAGACAGTTTCCTCTGGGAGTTGAGCACAGTGATAGCTTTGTTGATTGTGCTGCTGTGTGACTGCTGGGATTGTTGGCGGGATACTTATTTTAGAACAGGGGTCAGGCTTGCTTTAAGTATGTGTCCCAAAGAGGGGTGGAAAGTGAGGGTGAAAAAAACAAAAATAAATCACAAGCGTTAGTTAGTCTGAAAATTTTAAGTTGCAGTCCGAATAGAAACTATACTCTGGAAACTTTGAATTGAAGCAAAAACAGTAACATTCTTGTTGAAAAGAGAACTAATAAAAATGTTATCAGCAAATGTATATAGCTTAACAGACAATAAAAACAGAAAATGAAATGGACCCCATCAGTACAGTACCTGGGACTGTGTGTAACAGTTTGTGGAACTTCCACTGCATCAACATCTCATCATTGAATGTACTGCTTTGGTTGAGAGGGTGAGTGTATTGCTTACATAATTAAGCAATTCCTAATTATTGAACAGTGACAACAAAATCACAGTTGTGTAATGAAGTGGCAATGCCAGATATGGTTTTACTTCAACTAAAGAGTGTACAGCAAAACAAACAAACAAACAAAAACCAACAAACAACTAACAATAAAAAAGGCTGATTGGTTAAGGGGCAGTTTGATGCTCCATAACCAGGTGTGACCTGGCAACAAGAATTTGACATTTTCAACAATTTCTAACTAAAGATGATTTCTAAATATGATAATACTTCATATATAATGCTAAATTAAATAGCACTATTATCATCATCACCACTGTTTTTCAAATAATGGAGCACCATCTCACAAAGATAAACTGGTTCAGAGACACACATCTGTGTGTACGATAAACTAATAGGTTAAACACACCATTCAGGCCGCTTGAGTTCACAACTAACATCAATTGTCAGTACGATTAAGCTTAAATCAAATTCAACTTTACATGTGTCCAGGTAATTTCCTGACCCACAACTCATAACAGGATTCAGTCTGCACAAACAAAAGAGGAAGAGAGGAGCAGTTAGAAGGGCAAGAACAGTAACAGACTAACCTTAACAAAAGTCAGAATGACTTAGCATTCCAGAGTACAGAGGAGATTTTGAGGGGCAAAACGGATACAGAGGGGACGATGTTCAGCAAGGGTTTATGTTCCAGGAGTAGGTCCAAGTGGTTCCTCAACAGAGTGTGGAGGAGCAGACAGCAGGGGACAACAGAGCTGCAGTGGACCACCGTGGAATGGGTGAACAACCAGAGAAAATCTGTCCTGAAGAGGGATGATGTGAAAAGCAACAAAACTTCACCCAGGGAGGCGCTGCGAGCACCAAGAAGAAACTGAAGCTAGGAAGCTGGAAGCTCAGATTAACTTAGGTGAAAATATGGTGCTTGACTCTACTGGAAGAGCTGATCATCAGGTAAAGTTAGGTCATTCAACAGATCCTAAAATCCCCACAGTCGGAAGAGATAATTACAGGCCGATGTGGAATCTGCAGCAGGAGAGCCACACCCTCCAGCAGAGATCCTCTGTTCACTCATATTCACTCCATTCTGTCCTTTAGATGAAATGATTTGCTGAGAGCATTTAAAGGGTCTTATTGGGCAAAGATATCAGTCAGGGCACAACAAAAGACAGTGAAGAAGGGAATCAAGAAGAGGAGTAGATCTGAAACCAATGAAAAGGCAAGAAGAAAATGAAAGGAGCTACAGAAATGTCTAGTGAGTACTGGTTGTGTTTTACATGCAACAGCAATCACCCGCTGTGTTCTTCTCATGGTCCGGTTCTATTAAAGAGTTACAAAACCACAGACTGGCCTGGCTGAAATCCCCTCAAAACTTAGTGAAAGATTGCTTTAATGAATAAAACCAAAGTTCAACTGTTTTTGGCCTTAATTGTAAAAGGCGTATTTGGCACTGAAGTAATACTCCAAAACAGGTGTTCACCAAGTCAGAGAAAGTTGTGGCAGCATCATGCTCTGGGGTGGGGTTTTTTCTGCTTTAGCCAATGTGGAGGAAACCATCAACAGTTTTTTTTATTGCAAACATTCAGGTTTGCAGTATAAGGTGTATTTTTGAAAGCTGAAAATTAAGAGGAATTTTTTTTTTAGCGTTGCCAATAGCCCACTGACTTCTGATAAAACCTAAGCCTATTAGAAGACCTGTAGGATGACCTGGACAGGGCTGGATAGGGCTGTCCACCTGCAGCTCTAACAGAGCTGGAGCATGTTAGCTATGAAGACGGACAAATGTTCCCAACTCAAGTTCTGCATACTGAAAGATGTACTTAAAAGGACTGGAGACTGTATGTACTCTAAAAAGTGCTTCAACAAATTATTAGTCTTAGTTGAAGCTGGACAACATGGCTGAAAAATGTGGCATGATAAAAAATGATGTCAATCTATATCTAGAATTATCAACAAGTTATTTTGTTTTAACTATCTGAAATCCTGCCACACTATGGGTATGACCTTTACCGTTTCATCCACTCTGTTTTGTATTTTTAAGCAGTTATGAAGGGAGGCAACCAAAGAGTGATGAGTTGATACCACCAGCCTTGCTTAGCTGCTGTGAAAAGCTGAGCGGCTAAAGCTTGTCCTCTGCCTACATTCCCCAGAATGCTGTGCGATTCTGGATCAGAGTTCAGTGAATATTCTATCTATTGGTATTGCTCACGTGCCTATTGTCATGTATAATAAGTTATTTATTGTCCAGCTGTAGTTTTAGTGTAGGGGCACTAATACTTTTTATGTCATTGCATCTTTTTTCTTGTTCGGCTGAATTGTCCCAAATATAATGTTGTATTCCATAAATGAGAATCTGCTTCGATGAGGCTCTTTTGTCAGATTAAAGCACCTTTTGAAAATAACATTAAAGCAGGTATTAAACTTACTTTCCATTAAGCCCCCAGTATGAAAAGATTTATTATGTACCTGATGCACAATTCTCACCTTAAATGCTGTGTTGTCCTTGGCTGTAAACAGAAATTCATGTTAATTAACAGAAACATCAGTCTGTGCAGAATTAATCTATACAATGTGTGAACTGGGTTATTGAAATCAATTAACTTTAATGAATATTCTAATTTATTGACAATGCACCAGACTAAAGGTGGGCAGATTTATTTTGAGCTACTTTTCTGACCTAAAATCCCTGGAGTTTTAACAAGTTGACGATTTATCTTCATGAACCCGGCTGAGGTACGAGTGAGGGTCCTGTCCCACACTGGGTCAGTTTTAATCACACATTCTTACCACCTGAGTGAATATTAATAATCAACAAACAGTCCTCTCTTGTATTTTCTGTATTGTCTAGGTTTCTCAGGCAGCTACAGAACTGAAGACCTTCTGTTTGCAAAATGCTCACAAAGACCCGCTGCTGACCGGGGTTCCCTCCAGTGATAACCCATTCAGGCCTCCCAAGTCATGTGTTCTGCTTTGAGGTGTGTGTGTGACGCTCTTTTCCACAAAGAAATATTATTCACACTTTCCTGAAATGTCTTGTTTTCTTCTCACATGATGTTTATTTGATACTTGGTTCACATCCTCGTTCCCTAAACGTCTCATTTGAAAATGTATTTCCTAAAAATCAAATAAAACATGATTCTGTCCAGGACCTTTTCATAGGTTTTGTGTTTTACTGTTACATGGAGATGTCATCTCTGACAAACATGTCATCCAGAATGGGACCACATGAAACATTTTATTCTAGTACAGCAGCAGATCTTTTTACAGTTTTAGAGGGCTTTTTTGTTTTAGGTGTCTTTGGAGATAATAACTTCACAAAAATGTCAATTCATCTTTTATCTGTAGGGCTGCGAAGGAGAGAGGAACAACCAAAGTTTCCTGTGGATTTTAGCAAAGTGTCACTGCCCTTGAAGATAAAGAAGACGACCCCACTGCTTGCAGCTGGTTTTCAGAAGGACTTTTTGACCACAAAAAAATGTTGCAGTGAAGCATAATCCCCCAAAATTATTTGCATTTCCAAAGCTTTTCCAGAATGAATCTAAAGTTAGATATTGAATTAGGCTCTACTCCTACAAGATTCCGAGACATAAAATACAATATTTTAACATGCTAGAATATTTTTGTTCACTTTGTGAGTTTATTATTCAGCAATAGTTACTTTAGTAGCATTTAAAGTACAGCAACAAATATTTATTTTCCTATTCAACGTTCTCAGTAATTTAATAGAGTTTGACATGCATTTAGCTAAACAAATGTTTTCTGATCTATTGTAAGCTTTACAGATTTGTCTCTTCATGGAAAGAGATATTTTGTTCACTTATTTTCTGTTGTATTTCAACTGCTTTTTAAATAGTTCTCTGCAATTGTAACATATTAATTCGCTGACTTATAAAGTGCTTTGAAACATCCAAAAAAAGAGACCAAAACACAAAACAATAAAATTGTTACATCGTTACAAGATCACACAGAGAACAAAATGTTAATAATGTTTCTACTGTCAACTAAGTAACAGCATTTGTTAATCATCACAAAATGTCAGATTTGAGTTGTAAATATGACATTGTCATGTTTTCAGGTGCAATGCCACCTGATAACTTTGCACTTGAACAGCAGCTTCACAATGAAACAGTCTGCTGGGCAATCATTTTATACACATTTTTTCAGCAGGAAAATGGAAACTGGTCAGAGTTGGTAGGTGATCGATAAAGCTAAATACAGGGGGAATGCTGGGAGAAAACCAGCTAACACTGCAAGCTGCTTAACACTGGGCCAGAGATTCATCTTCCAGCAGAAAAACAACCCTATATATACAGCCATAGCTACAATAAAACGGTTTAAATAAAAGCATATCCATGTGTTAGAATTGCACAAAGACTAGACCTAAATGCAATCGTGATTGTACCAAGGCCTGAATATTGATGTTTGCAGTCATTCCACCTAACATGAGTGAGCTTGAAACATTTTGCATACAACAGTTATCAATTTCTGTCCCAGATGTATGACGCTGGTACAGACATACAATAAAAGACTATTTGCAGAAAAATTCTGTTCTACAAAGTATTGTGTTACAAATAAATATGCACACCATGTTTTTCAGACCTGAATTTGTCAAGCATTTTGAAAGCCTATATCCTTTTTATTCCACTTAGCCATTATACATTGCTTCCTGTATAATAAATAATAAAGTCTATGGCTGTAAAATTATCAAACGTGAAGCATTTAGGAAAGAAACTGCTTAATACCAATTTTTATGAATAAGCAAATCTTAATGTATGATAAAAAAAGTACCTATAGATTTATTCTTAGAAATGTTGTTGAATTTATTTCATTTTAACTTAGTATTAAATGTTAAAGTGACTCAAAAATCTTCGATTAGTTACTTGTGTTTGCGTGCTACCATGATAAGCCCGGTAGGAGGCGCTGTTGAAGCAGCTCATCGGATTGATGGCTGTCCTGCCTCCAGTAGAGAGCACTGCTTGGTTGGACGTGAGCGGCGTCGACCTGCCTCTACTTCCAGATCGAAGATGGCGGTCTCTGTGTTCCGCGGCGTGCGGCTGCTCTCTATCGGAGACGCGAATGGAGACATACAGCGACATTCAGAGCAGCAGCCGCTGCGGCTAGAAGTGAAAACCTCACAAGATGCTGCCCTCATCAATCTCTCCAATGGTGAGTTGGACTGTTTGTTTCTAACAACTGCTCTCTGGAAGGTCGGCCTGATTGAACTGCTAATGCTCAGTGCTAATGTGGCCAGCGGTAGCTTTAGCCAACAAGGAGCTGTTCCATCTTGAGACCACCTCGTTTCCCTTTACTTGTCACGAGGGAACTAAAGAAAACTAAATATTTTGTAGCTTATTTGGGATTCTGAAGCCTGAACACATTGGGTTTAGGTACCATACAACGAAGTTCACTGCTTGGAATAACGCGGTCAAGAACATGTAGAGTAGTTTAACGATAAGGACGGTTGCTAAATAACGTGAACTAAAACATGCTAGTTAAACAATACCACTAGCCTAGATTTAACAGTGACGTGATAAGCTTACGTGGTTGCATCCATTTAACACCTTTGGTTTTGTTTATTTATATTTTGTCGTAATAGTGTAAGCTGTGTTTTTATAAGTCGGCATGAATCAGTTTTGTTCCCCTGGGAGCCGGGTAGGTAGGAGAGTGCTTAGCTTGAATTAGCCGCTTTGAACTGATTCGCAGCAGAGACCTGGATATATCACTTCTGACCCGCCACCGTGCTCTGCGGTCCGGGCGGCGCTTCGCACTGCGTGGCCTTTATCGGACCGTGGATTTAATGGCACACTCAAACTTTTTATAAGTAGTAGTTTTATGTTAAAGCTGTAGAGGCAGATTTGGTAGCGTAGTCACACTGGGCCCTCATTACTTATGCATTCATCTTTGTTCTCATTGGAACAATGGCTTCATCCCTTGCCCGCCACCTCATGCGTGCCGTGAAGGCAGCATCAGAGCTGCTCTGCACATTTTCCCACTTAATGTAATTCCCCTATTAAAAACAGCAACACACTGCGGCTGTCCAAGTTTACGGTTATGCAAAAAAGAAAAAAAAAGAAAAAGATTTTAAAAGGTATACTCAGCGCAACATTATTATTATTATGGCGAAAGCCAACGTCAATATATCTGTAGAAATAGACCTAAGATATATTGAAGTCGGTCAATTTAAAATACAATACAAAAGTAAAGGGAATATGAAATGGAGTATGAAAGTTTGAATACGGGAGGAGAACATGAAACCTGTTTGATTTCCATTAAAATAAGACGCAATGAATTTGTGGTGTAAAATGTTGAAAATCAATCCATTAATATATGTTTATTTTTGGTAAATTTCATTAAATAACTGCTTTTCTGTTTCTTGTGGATAAAGTGTCAATTATAAAACATTCTTGAATAAACTTAACAAAATAAATACTGACAAGTTGCATTTCTAGCTAAACTGAAGTAGTTGCATAACATGTTCCTATTTACATTTAATGTGTTAAAATTTAGCTTTTTACAACAATGGACCTTACCACAGGGGCCGCGTTTCATTGGCTAATGCCCAGCTACAGTAGTAAACATACTAATGTACATTGTGGACTAGCAGACCGGCAGAAAGTTTTTGCGTCAGGACTCGAAAAAGAATGGTTCTCCACTGTCAGTGGGGAATCTGTTCAGGCGATGTCAGGTATCCTGATCGTATTTGTGGAACTAAAATTCACAGATTTCCAAAATCTGAAACGGGATGCCTTGCTTGGATCAAAGCTTGTGCACGACCGCATTTGCAGCTCAACCGTCGTAGGTTCAAGAACAAAGGAGTGTGTGCTGGTGTAAGTATTATTGCTTTGCTTTCTTTGTGTTTAGTGAATGAAAAAAAGTCAATAATTAACACATCCATTATGAAAACCTTTTAGCTAAGTACAGCATAATGGCAGTACCGATACAACTTCTACACCTTGAAGCCTGTCTGTTATATGGTCTTACGTTAGCGGAACAGATCAATATGCAATGTGTACCGTATCTGACACACATTAATGATTTTATTTTACCTGAAAAGGCTTTTTTCTAAACTGTAATCGTGTTAGCCACGTTAGCACCGAGTACCGTGTATCAGGCTATGCACACTCAAACATTTGCTAACAACAGAAATCACTGATTTCGAAAGTAACCCTCAAAACCATGAATGTCCGACTTACCCAGCCTTGCAAGAACAATAGGCATCAGTGATCTTGTCCACAGCTATATTTATGCTGAGGGTGT
>NW_006800322.1:211078-239021 GCF_000485575.1 Poecilia formosa | reverse complement strand
CTTTAGATGAAATGATTTGCTGAGAGCATTTAAAGGGTCTTATTGGGCAAAGATATCAGTCAGGGCACAACAAAAGACAGTGAAGAAGGGAATCAAGAAGAGGAGTAGATCTGAAACCAATGAAAAGGCAAGAAGAAAATGAAAGGAGCTACAGAAATGTCTAGTGAGTACTGGTTGTGTTTTACATGCAACAGCAATCACCCGCTGTGTTCTTCTCATGGTCCGGTTCTATTAAAGAGTTACAAAACCACAGACTGGCCTGGCTGAAATCCCCTCAAAACTTAGTGAAAGATTGCTTTAATGAATAAAACCAAAGTTCAACTGTTTTTGGCCTTAATTGTAAAAGGCGTATTTGACACTGAAGTAATACTCCAAAACAGGTGTTCACCAAGTCAGAGAAAGTTGTGGCAGCATCATGCTCTGGTGTGGTTTTTTTTTCTGCTTTAGCCAATGTGGAGGAAACCATCAACAGTTTTTTTTATTGCAAACATTCAGGTTTGCAGTATAAGGTGTATTTTTGAAAGCTGAAAATTAAGAGGAATTTTTTTTTTAGCGTTGCCAATAGCCCACTGACTTCTGATAAAACCTAAGCCTATTAGAAGACCTGTAGGATGACCTGGACAGGGCTGGATAGGGCTGTCCACCTGCAGCGTCTAACAGAGCTGGAGCATGTTAGCTATGAAGACGGACAAATGTTCCCAACTCAAGTTCTGCATACTGAAAGATGTACTTAAAAGGACTGGAGACTGTATGTACTCTAAAAAGTGCTTCAACAAATTATTAGTCTTAGTTGAAGCTGGACAACATGGCTGAAAAATGTGGCATGATAAAAGATGATGTCAATCTATATCTAGAATTATCAACAAGTTATTTTGTTTTAACTATCTGAAATCCTGCCACACTATGGGTATGACCTTTACCGTTTCATCCACTCTGTTTTGTATTTTTAAGCAGTTATGAAGGGAGGCAACCAAAGAGTGATGAGTTGATACCACCAGCCTTGCTTAGCTGCTGTGAAAAGCTGAGCGGCTAAAGCTTGTCCTCTGCCTACATTCCCCAGAATGCTGTGCGATTCTGGATCAGAGTTCAGTGAATATTCTATCTATTGGTATTGCTCACGTGCCTATTGTCATGTATAATAAGTTATTTATTGTCCAGCTGTAGTTTTAGTGTAGGGGCACTAATACTTTTTATGTCATTGCATCTTTTTTCTTGTTCGGCTGAATTGTCCCAAATATAATGTTGTATTCCATAAATGAGAATCTGCTTCGATGAGGCTCTTTTGTCAGATTAAAGCACCTTTTGAAAATAACATTAAAGCAGGTATTAAACTTACTTTCCATTAAGCCCCCAGTATGAAAAGATTTATTATGTACCTGATGTACAATTCTCACCTTAAATGCTGTGTTGTCCTTGGCTGTAAACAGAAATTCATGTTAATTAACAGAAACATCAGTCTGTGCAGAATTAATCTATACAATGTGTGAACTGGGTTATTGAAATCAATTAACTTTAATGAATATTCTAATTTATTGACAATGCACCAGACTAAAGGTGGGCAGATTTATTTTGAGCTAATTTTCTGACCTAAAATCCCTGGAGTTTTAACAAGTTGACGATTTATCTTCATGAACCCGGCTGAGGTACGAGTGAGGGTCCTGTCCCACACTGGGTCAGTTTTAATCACACATTCTTACCACCTGAGTGAATATTAATAATCAACAAACAGTCCTCTCTTGTATTTTCTGTATTGTCTAGGTTTCTCAGGCAGCTACAGAACTGAAGACCTTCTGTTTGCAAAATGCTCACAAAGACCCGCTGCTGACCGGGGTTCCCTCCAGTGATAACCCATTCAGGCCTCCCAAGTCATGTGTTCTGCTTTGAGGTGTGTGTGTGTAACGCTCTTTTCCACAAAGAAATATTATTCACACTTTCCTGAAATGTCTTGTTTTCTTCTCACATGATGTTTATTTGATACTTGGTTCATATCCTCGTTCCCTAAACGTCTCATTTGAAAATGTATTTCCTAAAAATCAAATAAAACATGATTCTGTCCAGGACCTTTTCATAGGTTTTGTGTTTTACTGTTACATGGAGATGTCATCTCTGACAAACATGTCATCCAGAATGGGACCACATGAAACATTTTATTCTAGTACAGCAGCAGATCTTTTTACAGTTTTAGAGGGCTTTTTTGTTTTAGGTGTCTTTGGAGATAATAACTTCACAAAAATGTCAATTCATCTTTTATCTGTAGGGCTGCGAAGGAGAGAGGAACAACCAAAGTTTCCTGTGGATTTTAGCAAAGTGTCACTGCCCTTGAAGATAAAGAAGACGACCCCACTGCTTGCAGCTGGTTTTCAGAAGGACTTTTTGACCACAAAAAAATGTTGCAGTGAAGCATAATCCCCCAAAATTCTTTGCATTTCCAAAGCTTTTCCAGAATGAATCTAAAGTTAGATATTGAATTAGGCTCTACTCCTACAAGATTCCGAGACATAAAATACAATATTTTAACATGCTAGAATATTTTTGTTCACTTTGTGAGTTTATTATTCAGCAATAGTTACTTTAGTAGCATTTAAAGTACAGCAACAAATATTTATTTTCCTATTCAAAGTTCTCAGTAATTTAATAGAGTTTGACATGCATTTAGCTAAACAAATGTTTTCTGATCTATTGTAAGCTTTACAGATTTGTCTCTTCATGGAAAGAGATATTTTGTTCACTTATTTTCTGTTGTATTTCAACTGCTTTTTAAATAGTTCTCTGCAATTGTAACATATTAGTTCGCTGACTTATAAAGTGCTTTGAAACATCCAAAAAAAGAGACCAAAACACAAAACAATAAAATTGTTACATCGTTACAAGATCACACAGAGAACAAAATGTTAATAATGTTTCTACTGTCAACTAAGTAACAGCATTTGTTAATCATCACAAAATGTCAGATTTGAGTTGTAAATATGACATTGTCATGTTTTCAGGTGCAATGCCACCTGATAACTTTGCACTTGAACAGCAGCTTCACAGTGAAACAGTCTGCTGGGCAATCATTTTATACACATTTTTTCAGCAGGAAAATGGAAACTGGTCAGAGTTGGTAGGTGATCGATAAAGCTAAATACAGGGGGAATGCTGGGAGAAAACCAGCTAACACTGCAAGCTGCTTAACACTGGGCCAGAGATTCATCTTCCAGCAGAAAATCAACCCTATATATACAGCCATAGCTACAATAAAACGGTTTAAATCAAAGCATATCCATGTGTTAGAATTGCACAGTCAAAGACTAGACCTAAATGCAATCGTGATTGTACCAAGGCCTGAATATTGATGTTTGCAGTCATTCCACCTAACATGAGTGAGCTTGAAACATTTTGCATACAACAGTTATCAATTTCTGTCCCAGATGTATGACGCTGGTACAGACATACAATAAAAGACTATTTGCAGAAAAATTCTGTTCTACAAAGTATTGTGTTACAAATAAATATGCACACCATGTTTTTCAGACCTGAATTTGTCAAGCATTTTGAAAGCCTATATCCTTTTTATTCCACTTAGCCATTATACATTGCTTCCTGTATAATAAATAATAAAGTCTATGGCTGTAAAATGATCAAATGTGAAGCATTTAGGAAAGAAACTGCTTAATACCAATTTTTATGAATAAGCAAATCTTAATGTATGGTAAAAAAAAAGTACCTATAGATTTATTCTTAGAAATGTTGTTGAATTTATTTCATTTTAACTTAGTATTAAATGTTAAAGTGACTCAAAAATCTTCGATTAGTTACTTGTGTTTGTGTGCTACCATGATAAGCCCGGTAGGAGGCGCTGTTGAAGCAGCTCATCGGATTGATGGCTGTCCTGCCTCCAGTAGAGAGCACTGCTTGGTTGGACGTGAGCGGCGTCGACCTGCCTCTACTTCCAGATCGAAGATGGCGGTCTCTGTGTTCCGCGGCGTGCGGTTGCTCTCTATCGGAGACGCGAATGGAGACATACAGCGACATTCAGAGCAGCAGCCGCTGCGGCTAGAAGTGAAAACCTCACAAGATGCTGCCCTCATCAATCTCTCCAATGGTGAGTTGGACTGTTTGTTTCTAACAACTGCTCTCTGGAAGGTCGGCCTGATTGAACTGCTAATGCTCAGTGCTAATGTGGCCAGCAGTAGCTTTAGCCAACAAGGAGCTGTTCCATCTTGAGACCACCTCGTTTCCCTTTACTTGTCACGTGGGAAGTAAAGAAAACTAAATATTTTGTAGCTTATTTGGGATTCTGAAGCCTGAACACATTGGGTTTAGGTACCATACAACGAAGTTCACTGCTTGGAATAACGCGGTCAAGAACATGTAGAGTAGTTTAACGATAAGAACGGTTGCTAAATAACGTGAACTAAAACATGCTAGTTAAACAATACCACTAGCCTAGATTTAACAGTGATGTGATAAGCTTACGTGGTTGTATCCATTTAACACCTTTGGTTTTGTTTATTTATATTTTGTCGTAATAGTGTAAGCTGTGTTTTTATAAGTCGGCATGAATCAGTTTTGTTCCCCTGGGAGCCGGGTAGGTAGGAGAGTGCTTAGCTTGAATTAGCCGCTTTGAACTGATTCGCAGCAGAGACCTGGAGATATCACTTATGACCCGCCACTGTGCTCTGCGGTCCGGGCGGCGCTTCGCACTGCGTGGCCTTTATCGGACCGTGGATTTAATGGCACACTCAAACTTTTTATAAGTAGTAGTTTTATGTTAAAGCTGTAGAGGCAGATTTGGTAGCGTAGTCACACTGGGCCCTCATTACTTATGCATTCATCTTTGTTCTCATTGGAACAATGGCTTCATCCCTTGCCCGCCACCTCATGCGTGCCGTGAAGGCAGCATCAGAGCTGCTCTGCACATTTTCCCACTTAATGTAATTCCCCTATTAAAAACAGCAACACACTGCGGCTGTCCAAGTTTACGGTTATGCAAAAAAGAAAAAAAAAGAAAAAGATTTTAAAAGGTATACTCAGCGCAACATTATTATTATTATGGCGAAAGCCAACGTCAATATATCTGTAGAAATAGACCTAAGATATATTGAAGTCGGTCAATTTAAAATACAATACAAAAGTAAAGGGAATATCAAATGGAGTATGAAAGTTTGAATACGGGAAGAGAACATGAAACCTGTTTGATTTCCATTAAAATAAGACGCAATGAATTTGTGGTGTAAAATGTTGAAAATCAATCCATTAATATATGTTTATTTTTGGTAAATTTCATTAAATAACTGCTTTTCTGTTTCTTGTGGATAAAGTGTCAATTATAAAACATTCTTGAATAAACTTACCAAAATAAATACTGACAAGTTGCATTTCTAGCTAAACTGAAGTAGTTGCATAACATGTTCCTATTTACATTTAATGTGTTAAAATTTAGCTTTTTACAACAATGGACCTTACCACAGGGGCCGCGTTTCATTGGCTAATGCCCAGCCACAGTAGTAAACACATGCTAATATTGTGGACTAGCAGACTGGCAGAAAGTTTTTGCGTCAGGACTCGAAAAAGAATGGTTCTCCACTGTCAGTGGGGAATCTGTTCAGGCGATGTCAGGTATCCTGATCGTATTTGTGGAACTAAAATTCACAGATTTCCAAAATCTGAAACGGGATGCCTTGCTTGGATCAAAGCTTGTGCACGACCGCATTTGCAGCTCAACCGTCGTAGGATCAATAAGAACAAAGGAGTGTGTGCTGGTGTAAGTATTATTGCTTTGCTTTCTTTGTGTTTAGTGAATGAAAAAAAAAGAGTCAATAATTAACACATCCATTATGAAAACCTTTTAGCTAAGTACAGCATAATGGCAGTACAATACAACTTCTACACCCTGAAGCCTGTCTGTTACACGGTCTTACTTTAGCTAAACAGATCAATATGCAATGTGTACCGTATCTGACATGCATTAAAGATTTTATTTTACCTGAAAAGGCTTTTTACTAAACTGTAATCGTATTAGCCACGCTAGCACCGAGTACAGTGTGTCAGGCCTAGACACACTCAAACATTTGCCAACAACAGAAATTACTGATTTCGAAAGTAACCCTAAAATCCATGAATGCCCAACTTACCCAGCTTTGCAAGAACAATAGGCATCAGTGATCTTGACCAAAGCTATATTTATGCTTAGGGTGTGAGGATCTGCTGTTTTCCTCATTGACAGGTAGCATTTAGCTGCGACGCGCACAATGTTGGAGGCATTGCGTGACTCAAACACCTTGATGTCGTCCAAAAAAGATGACATGAACTTGTTTGTTCCCCTGTCCATTGTCGTGGCTGATATGTTGTGAAAATCCGGCAGAAATGCTACACTAATCGACTCAGAAATACTCTGCAGAGAGTCAGTCGAAGTGAAAGACGCCATGTTTACATAGAAACTAAGCTCCGCGAGGCTTTGTTTGTGAGACATGCAGCCACGTGGGATTTTAGGGGGCGTTTCTGGGCGGAGCTTGGTAAGGTCCATTACATGGGATCCCTGAAAGCAGGCTATTTCCTTGGTCTGAATTCTGCACTTAGTTTTTTTCTTATGATCAGCTTAATCAATCCCTTTTTTTAATACTGTGTGCAGGACCGTTCTAGTTGTTCTCAGTTCTTTCTGGATAGTTTTTCATTGATAACTGCATTCATGGGTTGTTTGAGTTCTAAAATTTCTTTATCATGTGAATAAAAATGTTTTTAGCTCTAATTAGCTTTTACGATGGATGTTGTCCTTTTACAACTTAAACCTGCATATCACCTTCAGAGTGTCTTTAATGAGAATCAGAATCGGTGTGCTGTAATTTCACACAAGTTTCTTATTCCGGCTAAAAAAAAAATTGCAGATTGACGGTGATGAGTCAGCTGATGGTGAGCTCCTTAGCAAGCGGATGCAGGAGGGAGCGACTTCACGGTTTTAATCAGGCCCACTGTTCTGAAGACCACAGGCTCCACCTGACTCACAACACACACATCCTGACTCGCTCCTGGTGTGTGGAAGACAAATGATTCCGATTAGAAATCACACAAACGCACACATACAATAAAGGCATATTTCCAAGTAGGCCTGTCACAATAACAAATATTGCTGAATGACATTTGTCCTAGAAGTTATTGCAATAAACGATAATAATGTTGTTTTAATGCCATTTTCAAGTAATAATAATGCAGGAACCCATTCTTACAGATCAGTAGACTTTAAATTCTGTTGAACATTTAGCACTGGAACGGGAAGACATTTTAAATATCCAATATAAATAAACAAATCAGAAACAACAAGTAAAATGGATACTTTTCCTTGTAAACAAAATTGTCCTTCAAAATAAGGGCTGGTTGAGACCAAGTCGTCAGAGTGAAGACTTTTATCACCGATTTTTTGGTAGAAAATGAGAAATACTATAAATTATGCAGGTGAAAATTGTTTGTTTTAATTTATCATGCAATTAATTGATTTATTGATTATTGTGACAGGCCTGTGTCTAAGTCCTGCTGCTTCACTTGACTTTTACTGTTCAGTGAAAAACAGTAATTGCCCCATTACAGATTTAATCTGTACTTCCTTTTCTGTTGCATGTGAATGTTTCAGATCAACATGTCATAATGACAACCTGAACAGTTTCCACATGAGGATTTTATGTATTAAGGGAAAAAGGCATCCAAAGACACATGGCCAAACCTACACCAAGCAACTGGCTGTCAACTTTTGGTGGGGATGTCTGCCAAGGATCACTCTTCTTTGCACAATTGTTTTAATTTGGCCACATTGGGGGGTTTCCCAGTAGGAACAACCTGTTTAAAACGGTATGTAACTTTTACAAATATATGATTTTGACATGTCTGTCAAAATTGTCACCATGTCGAGACAGTATAGAGCAGTGTTTTTCAACATTTTTTAAGTGGAGATACATTATTTTAATTGAAAAAATCTCGAGGCACACCACCAACCAAAAATGTAAACAAAGATACTCTGTAGCCGCCTATATTACATATATAATCATTCTTATCAAAGTCTCTTGCATAGGAATCAAATAAACACAAAAATGTATTTTTTATCACATTTTACATTTCTTATTTCAAATTGCTCTTAACAATGTGGTCTTAAATTTACAGAAGTTGTAGAAAACTAAATTAGTTTGACCTTGTGGATTAGTTTTTTTTTACAAACTAATCCACAAGCATTCTTTAAGTTGGAATACAGAAAATCATTCTTATTCTGAAAGAAGCAGTAATATTTGTTAAAGATTTTACTTCATATTCACTGTTACAATATGAAGAGTTGCATGTACAAAATGTCAATATCTGTATTTTTTACCCGCCTAGTGTGAAACCTCTGCATGTTCGGATGAAAACAGCTGATTTCCTGGCAGAAATTGAAGAAAGACAAAGCTCTTCCTCAACAGCTCTCAGTCTCTCTCTGGTTTCAGTTTTTATAGTAGCCAGGCTTGAGAAGCTCACTTCACACAGACATGTTTGGGAAATGGACCCATGTTCTTTCCAACTACTGCTGAGCTTCACTGTCTTTTCCATCACTGTCGTCAGTCTTGCTAGATACGATGCTTTCACCGCTACCTGTAACATTCATGCATCACTAATTCTCTTGTTTTAATGTAAAATGCTCTGTACCTACTGCCATCTAGTGGTATGAAAATTACATGATTACACCGCTAGTCACTGCTACAGCAGAGACACTAGAAGATGGCATTATTTGCAGATAATTAATTGATTTTCAAAAAATCTTTTAAGACCAATTACTGTATTTTCCAGACTATAGAGCGCACCATACTATGAGCTGCACCTTCAAATAAAACAAACAAACAAAAAAATAACAACAACTGGAAACCGCACTGGGCTATAAGCAGCTGGTATCTCTGCTGCTCTCAGTTTTCCATAAGGACCCAGCAGAGGGCTGCGTCCTAATAAATCTGCTGGATGTATTAAGGATGCAGTCCTCTGTCTCTAAAGCCGAACCATGGTTTCGTTCACCCCGAGTTTACGTGCAGCGGCTCTATTTCCATCCTGTAATGCCAGATCGATACTCCTCAACTTAAAAGCTGCATCATATGTTTGAAAACATATGATGCAGTTTTCAAACTGCATCATATGAGTTTGAAAACATTTGTCATTCGTGCCTGTTGCTAGCATGTGCTTGTTCTAAATGAAAATTAGTGCGTTCTTCTTTGATTTACAATTTTGACTTCGAATGATTCACTTCATGCTAAAGAGCCCCCTGGTGGTTGGAAAAAAAAGCCGTCCAGGGCTAAGCCGCATGGTTCAAAGCTTAGGAAAAAAGTAGTGGCTTGTAGTCTGGAAAATACGTACCGTAGGTGAAATTGGATCATTTCCACGGCACACCTGTTGATCACTCACGGCACACTAGTGTGCCGCGGCACAGTGGTTGAAAAACACTGGTATAGAGAACAGAATCGTTGGTTCAGAAAGTTCTCCAGGTCCTGAAGCAGTAGCCCCAGATCATCATACAACCACCACCGTGTTTAACTGTTAGTGTGGCGTTCCTTTTTCTGAATTGTTTTCTTGTTTTTATGTCCTATGAGAGGGAATGCTAACATTCCAAAATGTTCAACATCTGACTCGTTAGTCTTTAGGATACATTCCCAAACCGGGCCGTCACGTTGTTTTGGGTCAGGAGTGGCCATTTTGGAAGCCATTTTGCCCCAGTCTCTCTGCCTTATTGTAGCCTGGTGAACTCTGACCTTAAATGATGTGAGGCCTGCTGAGCTTCCTGTTTGTTTTAGTTGTTGATGTGTTGTCTGCTGTCTGTGGACGCTTCGCCTCTGTTCCATGTTCTCCGGCAGAGATGCTTTTCTCACTGATTCCACATTAATAGATATCAATCATTTTGTTTCCTCATTGAAGTTCTTTGAATCTGGGCACAGTGTGGTGGTTTGAAATCTTGTGACCAACTTCATGTGGTCAGGTGTTAGATTTTTTTAAAAGTGCTTTGTTCAGTCTGTAGGTCTGACGGTACTTAAAATAGAATGGAACCAAAAACATTTTTTATCACACCTAATTTATGATTTCACAAATGGGGCTAAGTATGTTTCTACATTGAACCAGATTGGAATCATCAAACTATGAAGAATGAGCTTCGTAATTTGAAGTTTTCTGTGTTTTCTAAGGTTACCTTTGTCAGATGTTAAAATGAGTTTGACCTGAAAACATTGAAGCATGTGAAACTCCAGATTTCTTGGACTGCCAGCGTTTTGTCCAAAGGTCTGCTGACGCTAGACAGTACAGTCAAAACAATAACACAGTGATGTGTCTCTATTTATAGCATCAATGCAGCAAACCTTCACAATAAGAGCCCTTTCCAGGAATAAGGCAGTGTGAACTTCCTATGGCTTTACACATAGCTGTGTTGCAGTAACTTGAATACTTCCTCCACAGGTCAAAGAACGACCATTTAAAATAACCTTAACCTGCTTATTTAAATGTTAGCTGTCTTTAAAGTGATCCATAAGGAGTTGTGTTTTTCTCCTTCTGAATGAGTCCATGTCCTGAAGTTCTGTAGTGACTACAGTTAGAGGAGGAGGGAGGTCTGTGTGGAACATAATTTACACCATCTGTCAGTTTTGACAGATATGAATAATAAACTCCATATAATTTCTTATTTTATTTATTTCAAACATGATAGCACTATAAAATAACAGACATGAACAAGGAATGCAAAAGACACATATTTTTGTACCATAACAATCTTAACATGATGCTGCCATCATACTGGTCATTTGACCGGAGCAGCTTCTACATGTTTGTGCCTTGAGGTAAAATGCAGACAGGACCAGGGCTGGGTGAAATAGACTTAAAGTTTTATCGAGATATTTTGTGGTAATGTTGTGACTATTTAAAATGGCGGATTGACAAAATTGATTAGCTGAAAGTCAGGATTTTGTTGAACAGTTCCACAGTAAATGTAGTGATGTCACAGCCAAGAAAACTTACTAGGGAATAGAGACCAATGAACAGACTGGGAAATTTAAACCAAAAAATATATGAAAATATCTATACAGAACCAGGAGATGAGATAATAAATTAAATTCTTTTGCACCCACAGACATTAAAAGTACATAGAATATGCTCAGTGATTCTTGAGAATAGGGACAAAATGGGTTTTAATTTTCCCATAATTTTTTTTTGTGTTATTTCTCAATCTTATGTATGCAAATATGACAAATAATGTTTAGGAAATGTAAATATGCTAAGGTGCAGGCTCCCAGTTGCAACATTTTTTTTAAAAATTACATTTTTAATCGACCTGACCTAGAACGTTGTCATCACCATCTGACAAAAATAAATAAAAAATAATTTTTAATGACCCTATTAGTGATATTTTTACTCATTTTACAGACAAATGCTTGTGAAGAAACAAAAGAAATATTATTTAAAACCAAAAACAACAAAAAGGCCATCTGACGGAGTTGACATAGAACTGAAGGTTGTGACAAACTAGTGAGTAGAATGAAAAACTTGGTACATGTGAAGAAATGCAATTCATGTAAAATACATTAAAATGAATTCATTGCACATTTAAGTGAGATTTGACAACAATTTCACCGAAAGAGTCAGAAAAACTCTGATGGAGTTGACATCTGATGGAGTTGGGAAAAAAAGCCATACCACCTCAATTTATATGTTATTCTGAAGGAAGCCATATTGTAGCTCGTCAGGTCCATGAAATCTTTACAGTATACTAAAATTAAGCTTTTATTTCACAAAATTTCATCAAAATTTTGTAAATTGTCAGTAATGGAGTTGACACATCATGGTTGTGACAAGCAACTTAGGAATAAAACAGAAGAAAAAACTAAAGAATAACATATGCTAACCAGAGCTAACTAGCCCTCTTAGCAAAGGAAGAGAAAAGACGACGTCATGGGGTCCTCAGAAATTCTGGTGCCCCCCAATAATTCCTGATTTTTTTACATTCTTTTCATTTCTGACGGTGTTGACAAAAACTAGGGACAAATTTCAATGGAGTTGGAAAATATATAAAAATGATTTTTAATTAAATTTGATACCTCTATAATTATTTATATGACTACTTATACTTAATTGTCACAATATATAATTTTAGTATTTCTTTAATTATTTTAAACTATTATAATGTATTGAGTTCTGCTCCTGGACAAGGGCTTTTACAGGCATCATCCACCAACTACAATGTTTAAAATAAAAAAATATTCAGGAAATACCTCAAAAATATACATTGTTGTGCTCACATGACCCAGGTTAGTTTAGTCAGATATTAGAAAAAAAATTATATTTAGTGTATATTTTATTCAAATTTTTGCTTTATCCATAGGACCTGTTTTGTCCCTATTCTCAAGAATCACTGCTGTAAAGTTTAATTCACTAAAACTAAAGTTGTTACAGATAGCTGCAAGTAATGCAGTCCAGGTCTGTTTCATTAGTTTTTAAATTAGTCTGTTCAACCACAACTTAACAGCAGTGTGATTTTTTTTTTTTTTTATTTTTTTTTTTTTTTTATTATTATTATTGGCTAGCTTTCAGTAAATTTGTATTATTTTGTTATTTTCAGGTTAGGCTGAAACAAAGAATTTGTTTAATAATCAATTCATTGCGATTAATCAATTACTGTCTTGCTAACCGGACTATGCAGACTTAAAAAAGGCCATTTGATGAAACAGCAGCACACTCAGAACAGTAATTAAGTTCAAACTATCCAAAACATAATATACATTTGATTTAATGTGCTAAATTAATCTGTTCTACTCAGAACTCAAGTGGTTCAAATTGTAAAATTTGAACCACTTGAGTGGTAAAAAAAAAGTAAAAGAAATCTCATATTAGGCACCTTTTGCTATCAATTATTAATCATTAATCCAAAAATGAATCTCCAGATTCTACACTGTACTGATAACACAATAAGAAAGGCCTGACCTTTTCACATGTTGCTATTGTTTTAGCTACAGATCTCTTTTTTTGCTGCAAATAAAGGCAATGTAATGTTCAATTTCTGATTTAGAAAGGGAACTGACTTATTTATTTGCATCTTTTAATGCATTTCTAACACTGTAAAAAAAAAAAAAAGGTTTATGATTAAATGAAAAATCTACAGAATGTGGCAATTTGTTGGATTAATTGATATAATCTATTACTAAAATTATTGTTAGTTACAGCCCTAAGAGTGACCCTTATGCTCCAATTAGTTACATCTATCTGTATTATTTGTTTAAACATAAAACCACTCAACATTCTGGCCTAAAGCTGCTGTTTTTTTTTCTTCTTCTTTTTTGTAAATTGACTCTTTAAAAGGTTTTACTCTTTAACTTGAGCAACTTGCTGCTGTATGCTAATACTCTGTTCTTAGTTGTCTGCAGGAGATCAGCTCTCTGCAGCCCAGCTGTCTCTGTGTGAAGCACAGTCAGATGCTATCTCCTCTCTAATGTCTTTAACAGCTTTGCTGGTAATAAACTGAGCATGGCTGAGGTCACTAGAAAAGGGAGCTTGTGAAAATGACCAAGTAAAAATAGCCAGTGTTGGTTTTGTTCAGCGCTGCTGGCCCAGTTACCAAGGTTCCATTTATTGTTGGCGCTCTGTTCTGTTTTAAATGGATGGAAGAGATAAATGACCCAAGTTGTTTTACTAGTTTTGTAAAAAATATTCAGATGGAAGCGTGTCACAGAGTAATTGCTCTTCTAATTCATATTTAACAGGTTATGATTGACAGACAGGCTGTTGAACATCGCTGTTTCCACATGCTGGACAGCCACCACAGTCTGGGCTCTAAACATCATCACAACTCTTCTTCTTTTCTGCTGATTCACTCTGTAGAACACGTGTTACACATAAACATGTTATAACAAATTTTGCTGGACGATAAATTCCCAGTAATTATTGCGGTAAACAATAATGTATTCACACAGTTTTTGCCCTCTCAAAGACTAATAAGCTTGAATTTTGTACAGAACACTCTATAGTGGAACTGGAAAACATTTTAAATATCCAAAATAAAACGACAACCAAAAACAATAAATGAAAAGGAAATAAAAACCAACACACAACTGAAACCATAGATAAAATGGATTATGAACTCTAAACAAAATTGTTCTTCAGAACTAATAATCATCAGAATGGAAATTATTGAGCTCCTGTTTATTTATGTGATTAGTTGCTTATTGCAACAGACATGTTTACTTGCACGTTAGACCTGTGCGACACACTGTGTGCACAAACAAGGGATTTGACTTTGGTTTCAAGCGCTCAAAGCATCCAAACATGAAGTAGAAATACCTAAAGTTTGAGGAAATGAGGGCTAAAAGAAATGGTATGACCATGTGTGGATTGCTGCAGTGCTAATATGCTTATTTTGTTTCCCAGCAGAGTAGCTGGCTGCTCTGGCTGCAAGTTGTTCATTTTGTTAATCAGGGAAGGCCTGAGGGAAAAAACTGTCTGTGGCGACACCTTAAGGCAAAAGTCTAAATAGTTTGTGTCCAGGATGTGTGGTGTCTGTTCTAGAAGTGCAGAAAAAAACTGATTCTATAGAGAATCAGCATTCCTCAAAATGCTCAAAAATCAATTTTAAAATATGTTAAGTTGTGTTTGGTCCTAATGTTTGCACGAGTGGACTTTATTTTATAAATCACTGAACAGCTTATCACCAAATCCATTACAGACCTTGCAGACCTCTCAGATCTTCTGGTTCTGCTTCTGCTCTGCATCTCCAGAACCAGAACCAAAACCAAACATAGAGAAGTAGCTTTCAACTTCTATGCACCACAGATCTGGAACAAACTTCCAGAAAACTGCAAAACAGCCGAAACACTGAGTTCCTATAAATCTAGATAAAAATCCCTCCTGTTTAGAGTTGCTTTAGAACCATAATATAAGAAACATTTATCAACATTTGATGTGTATTGATGATTTTGATGAGGCACTCATCACAATGTGTCTGGAAAAAAACTGTTACGCATACGAAGTGTCAGCATCACGGTGTTTCTTCAAAGCAAAAGTTGCCGCTGAACATAGCAGTCCGACTCCTTGCTCATCTTTTCACTTGTGTTTGCGACTCTGCATTACAAGTACCAGATGGCTGTGAACCAGGAGACCCTCCACAGAAGAGAAGCTTTTAGGTCAAAATAGGTAATGTGATTAATCTACGTTAATAGATAGACATAATGCTAACGCACTAAACTTTTTTAGGTAATGGCATGCGTTAACGTTGACAGCCTTAGTTTAAACACAAACCAGGTTCAGATAATTGATGTTTTAGCACATGCCTTTTTAACAAGCTTTGTGGCGCCACCTTAAGGCAAAAGTCTAAACTTCCCTTGTTCTCTCAGCCATTCCCGCTGCTCTGATTTGATGGTGTTTACATTATCAACAAGCATTAACGTGATTAGCCGGTAGACTACAGTGCTCTATTGTAGGCCAAACGTCCACTGTCTATATCACGTATTCCTATTGCCTAAAGCCCCTCACCAACATCCATGGAACAATGTTAACATTACTACCACAACGTTGAGAGAAATGAATGGTTCCCTAAACCTACCAGTGATTATTGCTCATGTACAATAAGTGAGTGCACACCACATAACGTGGAGTGGTTAGTGCTGATTTGTACTGTTCTACATCTAGAAGGAAGTAGCTTGTGTTGTCATTCTTAATATTAATCTCTCGAGTTAACACAGCTTCTTATCTTGGCTGCAGCATTGCCCCATGGTGTGGTCCTGTTTGAACAAACTACAGTTAGTCCAACATAAGACAGCGGGTCTCATCCTGAACTCGTCCAGATACAGATCAGGTTGACATCGCCTTTCTTTGTTCTTTTGTTTTTAAAGAATATTAGATCTAAAATACCAAATGTTTTGAATAATTAACTTTTTTAAGTCACACTTTAGATAATTGTGATACATAATTGCTGTTTCATCTTCTATGATGTGATAATAATACTAGACAACAGTCGGTTGAGAACATGGAACTCCTTCCTTCACTGTTTCTATGTAACACCTGATTAATTCATGTTACAAAGTGTTAAATGGAGATTTATTATTTTAACTTTATATAAAGTGTGTTACTGATCTTGTTATGATGTGGACTCCAGGTGGAGTAGCCATTGTCATGATGATGGCTGATGGGGATCCTAGTAAACAAACAAACCAACTGCAGTATTTGGTTTCATGCTGTTATCCAGGCCCCTCTGGCCTGTGATTACATCATTTGGATTCAGTTTTTCTCCTGCTTACTGCTCAGCTTTGCTCTGCTGTAATAAACACACAGGGCTAAAGACGGGATCATCTGAGCTCCTCCTTTCTACTTGATCTGTTGTACAGGTGCTTAGCGGCTACCCTCAGCCAGCATCTCTATCAGGGACTGGATTAGCTGTGACTCAGCCTGCTCAACATCCTCACTGCTTTAATGCTTGCAGGGGGATTTGCATATGGAAATGCAGGGTTTTTCCCAGGAAACCTGCTGAGCCCGGTGTTGGGGGCACTGTGGCAGCCCACCAGCTCCTCACCATGTTTTTGTGCTAAAAAATGTTAAGTTAAAAACATTTGGAGGCGCACGAGCCAGCATCATAACTTGGAAGTTATAGTGTCAGAGGTCAAGGGTCAGATACCGGATGTTGTATTTGGTGTGCAACTCCTCATTCCCAGTTTGATGCGTCAACTATAAACCTAGCTTACCTCATCTTTACTGTGACTGATGTATAAAAAACCCAAATTAAAATAAACAAACCACGCTTAGCCGGTGGAGGGGCAAGTAAAGCCTGGTGGCCCGCCAGGCTGATGATACACTGAGGGAAATGTGTTATAGAAAATGTACTGTGAGGATTTCTGGCTTGATTTTAGAAATGCATCTTGTCAGGCCAGTCAGAAATATGGTTCCATTTCATCTTAGAATGAGGCGTGCGTGACTGCTGAACAGTGAAGGAGCCTTGACACTGAACGTCACTGAGTGAAGCAACACACAACTACAGAGTTTTGGAAAAACCTGTTTTCATAACTCCAGTGTGTATCAAACACATTCTGTCCCACACTGTTCCAACAGCAAGCTGTACATGTTCCACAATATAAAGTAGTGAATAATTGTGAAATGAAAAATTAATGTTTATTCATTTGTTAGAATGGTCCAGTCAAAGTTCAGGCCTAAGATCAATTGAGAATCTGAAACATCTAACAACTTGGTTTCATGACTTAGGTTTAGCAAAAGAGAAAGCAATTTGACTCTGTCCCATATCCTGGCAACAAAACCACCACCTCTTTCTTTCCAAGGATGTTTTGTCAAAAAAAATAAATTCTTTTGGCAAAAATTGAGTTTTGGTGGAAATAAACTGTCACAGACTTGCCATAAAAACTGCCACACAATACACTTCACAGAGCTGTGACTCAGTGGGCCTGAATACTAACACATGCCACACTTTTCAGATTTTTATTTGTAGCAAACTCTCAAAACGCCCTTCGTTTTGCTTGTATGCCACAATCAGCAGCTCTTTGTTTGCCTGTCCAAAACATCCCAGTGCAGGAGATTAACTGTGATAAAATGTGAAAGAGCTGAAGGGGTGTGAACACTTTGTGAGGTGGTGTACCACAGTAAAAGTGCTACTTTTTACTTAAAATGTTTGTGTTTGAAACAATGTTAATGTTCTCGTTATATAACGACCCAGGATGCTCCACCTGCTGACTCATCGTTTTGTGGAAAATCTGCATCGATCCTGTTGGAGCGGTTTTAAAGTTGGCCGTTGTGACTCATCTTCAGCCTGTGGGGTGCCATTAATTGCTGAAATGTTCTCTCCCACTCAAACATTGTAAAGGCATCAATGTTCCATCATCAGCCTTTTGTTGTCCTGGTTTAGAAACGGATTTATTGGCTGATTTTTGCTGATTTGTTTCTAACGCAGCGCTCTAAATTCACTGCATGTCCTTGTGTGTGTCTGCAGGAGAGGAGACGAGTGTGTTCAAGTGTTCAGTTTCTCGTGACACAGAGTGCAGCCGCGTAGGGAAGCAGTCGTTCATCATCACTCTGGGCTGCAACAGCGTGCTGCTGCAGTTCTCCTCGCCCGCAGGTAAAACCAGCACCATGAGACCAGGCAGCCGGTGGGCTTCACCTGGCTGCAGACAAACATGATGCTGAATGAATATGAGTTTGATAGGAAAGTTGCTGTGGAAGCTCAGGTTAGTCCTGGTGACGTCAGTGTTTGTGCTCTGCTGCAGACTTTCAGTCCTTTTATAACCTTCTGAAGAACTGCCGGGGGCATGCTGGTGAGCACTCCGTCTTCAGTGAAAGAACAGAGGAGTCCTCTGCTGTACAGTATTTCCAGGTGAGGAAAACAAATGCACCCCAGATCTCTGAGCCTTTTAGAAATGAGGAAGGTATGTTTGGTAAAACAGTTTTTTTTTATCCTGTTGAAGTATTTAGTGAACACTGTCCAGCCCCCACCTCCACTTTACCTGCCTGATTATTTTTAGTTTTTGTCTCAGAATAGACCATCAGGACAAAGAGCCTCTCTCCATATTTCTCTACAGGACTTCTTTGTGCTCTTGAGAGATTTGAAATCTAGGATTATGTAATCTAAGAAGCATATCCCATCTGTTCTCACCATTAGGTCTTTAACTCAGTCACCATCGCTCATGGTTAAAGGGACAGTATCATGTTAAATTGACTTTTTTTGGACTTTACATCATACTATAATGCTATTCTCTCATCAAAAACATGCCTGGCATTTTGCCTTGATTTTTTTCATACATGTGTTAGATATCCTATGATCTCCAAGGCAACCATTTATCTGTTCAAAACAGTTGGGTGGACCTAGCTCCACCTTCAAGACGCATCTGCTCCTCAGACCTGCAGCTTCCAAGTTTGTGAGCTTCCGGCTCACAGAGCAACCAATCCCCCAAAACTCCCAGTCAGCTCCTTCAGACTAGCCAGCAGCAATTGGCAAACACTTGGTGGAACTGCGCATTTGCTGAGTTTTTTATATGATCTACTTCTCAGTGAAACGCCGGTAAAAACATTAAAGGGTTAATAGAGGAGCCATGTTGTGAAGATTTCCTGAAGGTGGCGTTTCAGACAGAGCAGGAGTTTTTAAAAGAACAGATACCAAATTTCAAGGTAGGAAATTACAAAGTCAAATTACTTTTAAGCCAATTTCCTAGATACAGCATTTGTTTATGAACTGAAGTTACATAGTTACTTGACATTTTACAGCACAAAGTGGCTGGGAAACCCAAAATACTGCCCCTTCAACTTTTTTTTTTGCAGAAAACTCTTTCTCTTCAAGATTCTGCTATTGATCTTTCCAAACTCATCTCAGAACTTCTGAACAGAACCGGGTCACCGTAGCAGCAGAGTGCTTCTACACAGCTACCTGGCTGGTTTTCTGAAATCCTGTGTTGCACATCCATTCTTTCTGTTCTCACCTCCCCTACCTGCACAGCAGTGTCAGCTTTCTGACAACCTCTCATCCCAGCACCGACCTTCTAGTGGCAGACATCTCAGGCTCCACAGAGAGGAAACCTCAGGCTCTTCTTTAAGGTTTTAGGTCTGAGTGTAGAAGGCTGGGTTTGCGAATTAGCCTGTGGCTAGAAAACCTTTGTACAAAACAATGGCTGCTTTGTTTTTAACATGCAACATTGTTTAATGTGCTGTCCTTGATGGAATAAACTTGAATTGAATTTGTGTTTGCATGGAGCCAGTGAGCAGATGTTTTCTCACAGAACATAAGGAACACTGCACTCTGGTGGCCAAACTCTGCTACACATGTGTCTTTACATATGTGTTTAAATGCTCTGCTTTGGTTCCCCTGGTTACCAGCATCACTTTCCAAAATAAAATCTCTGATTTTTGTTATGCCAAATCCCATTTTAGATTAGAAACTTAAAAAGAGATTACAAGTGACAAAAATATTTTCAAAAGTTGTTTTTTTTCCAAGTCTTCCCTCTTCTCAGTTGTCCTGAATTTGAAACTACAGAAACCCAACAAGTTTATTGGTGGGAGAAAAAAATGCAGACTTTCCAGAAATTCAATCATCATAATTCATTTAATCAATAACATTGATTTGTTACCCAGCTCTTATTTTCCTGTCTTTTTTGTCTTTGTTTTGGTTGGTTCAGTGACATGAAAGTAACTCCTTTGCTTATAGAGCCCTGCCAAAGTATTTATAGCCCTTAAACTTCTTATGTTTCCTCTTGGAAAGGCAGTTTTCACTTTGATGTAATTTTATTAGGAAGTGTAGTAATATCAGCTCATATATGGAAAATGTGTTGACAGGACTAATATTCATGAATAGCTGAAATAAAACATTTGGCTAAAGGGGCGGTGTCGGCTTGACATCATGTTATAATGTTGTTTCCTCATTAAAAACACACCTTTAGTGTTGCCTTGATTCTTTCATGTATATTGGAGAAATCCTCTAATCTCCATGGCAACCATTTAGCTGTGCAAAAGTCTGGGTGGACCTAGTTCCACCTTCGGGACACGGCTCCTCCTCAGAGCTGTAGTTTCCAGTCTCACAGAGCAGTTCTTGTCATACAGCATTTTGTAGCAACTGAAGGTAACAGCTATTTGATTGTGATATAAAATGACACTATGTGCCTGGAGAACACAAACTGCCCCTTTAAAGAAAGCCCTACATGATTCAAGGACACAGCGAACATGTGGAGGAAGAGGCGTGGATCTGATTGGCATACAGCTCAAAGACAGGGAGCAGGTCAGAGCTGGTGGCTGGTTCCCGGTTGGAGTCTGAGCCTGGGTGGACGGCCAGCTGAAAGTGAAGCAGTCTGTTCTGATGAAACTTTCATGTTCTCTAAAACCGTTTCCTGTTTGGTGTTCCGGCAGTTCTACGGCTACCTCTCACAGCAACAGAACATGATGCAGGACTACGTCCGGACGGGAACCTACCAGCGGGCCATTCTGCAGAACCACACAGACTTCAAGGACAAGGTAACCTCCAGCACTGACTGAGCCGTCAGGTTCAGCTCTAAGCAGCTGGCTCTTGGAAAGGGATAAAAATGAATAAATGAAACCCAAACAAGAAGCAAATTGTTTGTTCACCAGTTCCTCATGAGAGCTCCTTAAAGTCTGCCTCCATGCTTTCTTTGGTGTACAGAAACCAGCCACATTGTCTGTGTAGAACTAATGCTTTGACTTGTGGCTCACCTTGACATTGAGTCTCCCTCCTGTTCTCCAGGTGGTTCTGGATGTGGGCTGCGGATCAGGAATCCTGTCGTTCTTTGCGGCCCAGGCTGGGGCCAGGAAGGTGTATGCAGTGGAGGCCAGCACCATGGCTCAGCATGCTGAGGTGCGTACCTGTCTGTAGGAACTGTAACCGCTACAGTGGTGCCCATGTTTGCTGGCACCCTGGGGAAAGAGGATAAAGAAAACATAAAATTGATCTTTTTAGCACAGCAACGTAACAGCATATAGAACATTTCAGAAAAACAAAAACTTTAATTTGAGTATATTTATTGAAGGGAAGAAATCACGTTAAAGAATAACAGCCGTGGAACTACATTCTAGAAGCTCTAAAGTCTTTTTTGCCTGTAGGAGTTGGTTCATCTTACTGTTGTAATGTATGTGATGACCAGTTCATCACATACATTACTCTACATGCAGCCTGCTGTCAGAGTACAGCAGGCTGCATGTAGAGTCTCCTGATATTTTAAATGTCCCTTGATGCCACTCTGCACATTAAAACTACATCATGTAAAAATAAAAAAACATGTTTCTGACGTATTTGTTCAAACTGTCACCATGTCATGACAGTATGACATGAGACAGATAATCTGTGAAAAGATGGATCTCTTCCACCTCCCTAAGCTACTACTGCCGTCTGAACAAATGCACTGATCAAAAACAACCAATCAGAGCCAGGAGGAGGGGCTTGTTGCTGTCAGTCATCCTCATGTAATCGCTGCTCACTGTGTTAATGGCGAAGAAAACTTACCGACTAGCCTTAGCATTGATGACAGACTCTGTTGTGGTTACTTAGCATGCTGTCATGACAGTGACAGTTTTAATAAATATGTAAAAAAAAAACAACAACAATAAAAAGCCATGGTTATTTTTGAAAATAAAAATAACCATGGCTTCTCCTCAGTCCAGTGAACAGAGTCACTAGTTACTGACTAGAAGAGGCCAAAAAAACTCATCAGCTCAATCAAGTCAGTTCTACTTTTAAACAAAGATTCAGTTACATTCCTTGTCAAGGATTGTTTCTCGCTTCCAGTCCTGAGGAAGTGCTGCCCTGCATGTTGGTGTCTCCCTTCTGCCACTTGAATAAGTGGGTGATTCACAGGCTTCTGCAGCATGCAGAGGAGGTCATGCAGTCTTTTGGGTCAGGTGATTTGGAACAGTCACGTCTAAAAGAATCAGGGTTTTAGTCCCTGAGGACTGGAAATGAGACACTTCTCTAAAGGGAGTGGCTAGGGGTGCCATTAATTTAGCCGCTAGTGAATTTGTTAGGAACTAATGCTTAAAGCCAGATTTATCCTTCCTCTCTGAATAAATGTCCGTAAATTAAAGGTAGAATTGTTTTAAATGTTCAGTGTGAGATTATGATGCAGATTTTTGCACATGTATAGGAGGGGTGCCAATGAATGTGTCTGGCACTGTCTAATCTGATACTGTCAATGTTTTAGCCAGTTGGAAAAATGGTGGAACAAATGTGAATGTTTTAATTTGACCATGTTTTAAAGCTGCAGACTGAGGGGTCATCACAGACAGATGTGACCACACCAGCTCCTCTCTATATTCTGGTGATCTTAGAGAACTTGTTGTCTGTCAGTGGGATACAGACTGAATAAATTAAAGATTTACCAACCCAATATTGATATCTGTATCAGTTACAATATTGAAAAAATTCCAAATTTGGTATTGGTGATGATGTGTCCGATCCATAAGGGCAGATCTATCCAGTCTGGCTCTATGTTTTGTGCTCTGAGCTACGTAATGTTTATTATTATTTATTGGCTGTTCTCCTAATTGCACTGACTGAACAAATAAAAGTTGTTGTTTTTCCATGTTTGGTCAAGATTGTGAAGCTGTTGGTGTGTTTAAGTGAGCTGTACTGGTGCAGAGTTATCAGATACATTTGTAATTTAGTATATTTATACATCTGTTTAAAAAAAAAAAGCGTTTTAGGTCATTCAATACTGTCGTTCTATATCCGCTTGGTATCGGCTGATACCAAGTCTCAGATATCTGTATCAGAAGTGAAAAAAGTGGATCAGTGCATCCCTAGAATAAGCAGAATAAGCTACATCGGGGGTGTCAAACTCCAGTCCTCAAGGGCTGCTGTCCTGCAGTTTTTAGATGTGCCATAGGTACAAAACACTGGAATGAAATGGCTTAATTACCTCCTCCTTGTGTAGACAAGTTCTCCAGAGCCTTAATGACCTAATTATTCTATTCAGGTGTGGCCCTCCAGGACTGGAGTTTGACACCTGTGGGCTACATCATCACTTTAAGTTCAGGTCTAGTTTGGTCCCATTTTCTGTTTGGGTTCGCTTTCCTTCTGCGGAGTACATTTAGAGGCAATCAGCAGCTACATGATGAACATGTTTGCTGGTATCATGTTGCTCTGCTCAGTGGAGCCCAGCCATCCCGACTGATCCTCAGGGAGAGAACTATCTCCATGCTACAGTGCTACCTGTCATTATTCTACCTATCCTGAGCTCTGAGCTAACCAACTGCTTTCTGCCACTGTTCAATATTCCAAACACCGTCTCCCCATTATAAGCCTACGCCTGCTGCCAGTTCTGCGTCACTGAGTTGCCCAGCATGGTTTCTGTGTCAGTAGTTTGTATTGTTTCCATTTTACCTGCCAGACTCTAGAGGTCAAGTGAACTTGTGTTTCCAACTTTCTGACTGTTCTACTCTCTTGGACCGTTTCCAACATCATGTAGGATTGATGCCTGCAATGTTTGGTCACAGCCAGGTGGATCTGCTTCCCATTTCTCCTCCTTTAGCTGACTATTAGTGGATTACAAGGCATACAATCAAATCTGCCAATACCAGTTTAACTGTAAATACAAGGAACTACTTTTTCTGCTTTCCACATGAGCTTCAAATTGAGCTCCAATAACGAAATGTTGGTAGTAAAATCAAAGCGATTTCTCAGCTTGTAGTGCTGTGTCTCTCTGCATTGCTGAATATCTACAGATCCATTAAAGCTCTCAGCGTTATGGTTCAGATGTCTTTATAAAGAACAGAAGACTGACAGCATGACTAAAGTCTTCAGCATTATATATTAGCACTTAGCTCAGGCATTACTAGCTGCAGACCTCAGTGTGAGTGTTCCCTGTAGAATCAGCCGAACTCTGACTAAAGATTTCTAAAGATTCCCAGTGTCTCCTAATCCATCATGTTCCCAGACAGGCAGACCGCACTCTGCTGGAGGATAAAACGGCTCCTCCTTCCTGTTATCAGCTGCAATAAGGGTCTGGATGAACAGCTGCTTCCTGTCAGGAAGCTCCACATTCTGACTTCATACTGACAGAGCAACAGCTGAGCTATCTTCACTCAGCAACAGTGTCCACACAGAAGGCTGTTACAGTCAGTATGACTGTAATTTGTGATGCTTTGTTCACTGATCAGTTTTACTTGGACCAGCTGATCACCAGTCAGGGCTGGTCAAATAGATAACTTTATAAGTTTTTAATGAAACGATTATTTTAGTAATTGATCAAGATATTGATTAATTGGATCAAAAATATTGTCACATTAAGCAGATTTCTCATCTATACCACTAAAATCTTTTTTTAATACAATATTAGAAATACATTAACAAATAACGTAACAACATTTTTAAATAATTTAAACAGAATTTCTGTAGTCAATGCTTGATCATTTTTAGCCAAGTTTGCAGCTAAATGGTAAAATTGTAAATGGACTGAACTTATACAGCACTTTTCCAATCATTTTGACCTCTCAAAGCTCTTTATGCTAGAGTCATGTTCACGCATTCACACTCACAGACACACTCATTTATACACTGATGCACAGATCAGTAGGCAACTAATAAATACTTGTAGCTCTTTCTGCTAGACTGCACATCAGTACAGGACTGATCTATTGGTTATGGTTTGAATTTACTGATTAATTGTTGGATAGAAAAAGGTTCTTATAGGAGATTTTTTTGGGGGGAGGGGAAATGGAATCAGGTGAAGGTAAAACTACCACTTGAGGAGTTCTGGAGAGAAGAGAATTACAAAGAATCTTTTATCTTAAATGCAAAAGGTATTTTTTTTGTACAGTTTTGCAAGCAAATTGCCTGTTTTTTGGGTTTTTATACTCCAGTTAATGATTAATCGGTTTCTAAATTTAGCTGACAGTTATCCAATAATTGTTTCAACCCAAGTCACACTGATTTATTGCTGCATCGCTGCACTTTTCTAACCTTTATACACACCTGTTCCATTTAGAGTCCAGCCTGTGGAGCACTGCAGAATCAGTTCTTAGAGAACATGTTTCCGTGTTTCCCCTGCAGGTGCTGGTGAACAGCAACCGCCTGAGTGAGCGGGTGGTGGTGATCCCCGGGAAGGTGGAAGAGGTGTCGCTGCCAGAGCAGGTGGACATCATCATCTCAGAACCGATGGGCTACATGCTGTTCAATGAGCGCATGCTGGAGAGCTACCTGCATGCCAAGAAGTTCCTCAAACCCAACGGTGAGGAGGTCGGGGACTCTGGATTAAACGCATACTGTGACAGGTTCTGCACATGTGCAGCTGTATAGAAAGCCCCTGTCTTTCTGACTTTCTGCTGCTGCTGTGTGTTTGCAGGTAAAATGTTCCCCACCATCGGAGACGTGCACCTGGCTCCCTTCACAGATGAACAGCTCTACATGGAGCAGTTCACCAAGGCCAACTTCTGGTGAGGATGAGCAAGATGCAATTCAAAGGAGTTAGACACATGGATAGAAAATTAGTTGCTTAAATAGAAAATTTCTGAAGAAATTTAAACTGCCAAAGTGTACCCGTTGGTTGGAACCCAGCATTCTGATGCTAAAAAATTAGCATCAATGCTAAAGTAAGCTACAACGTACTCAATAGCATGTAGAGTAACATGGAATTACTGAATTCAGTATGTTAAAATTAATTATAAGCTGAAATTTGCCAAAATGTTAATGTTAACCTAAATGCTGTCAGTAGCATGTGGGGCATCACTAGCATGTTGTCTTACATTGACTTCCTCCACTCAGTATACTAAACATAGCTAATGCATAAAAAATAACTAAAGATGCTTGTTATAGGGAAAGGCTACAGTTAGACTGCTAGTGTCTGCTAGCAGTGCACTGCTAATGTTTGTGCTAATGTTAATGCACTGCCTTCTGATTTTTACTCTCAACACCAAATTAATAACATGTAATATTATTGTTTATAAAACATAAACTGTTTTGAAATACTGCTTATCTGCTTAGACGCAAGAAATTTACAGTTAAATTTTACAAAAGTAAAAATCAAATGTTTACTTCGTGGCACTTGGTTACCAGAAAACGCTTAGCAACAGATTAACAACAAATATTATGGTTCAAAAAACATAAGATTTCTTCTGCTCTTTTTAAGTACTACTTATTTTACAGTACTTACTACTTAACAAGAATTGTGTAGTTGGTGTATTTAGCAGAAAAGCGAATATGTTTTCTTTTTCCATTGGCAAATATATTATAAAACAGACATTCAACAAGAGTAAAAATCTGATTTATACTTCGTTACCAGAAAAAAAAAATGCTCATCTCCTAACACCAAATGAATAACAAGTAGTATTATTGCTTATAAAACACAAGCTCTTTTGAAACACTGCTTATCTGCTTAGACACAAGAAATTTACAGTTGTTAAATTTTGCAAAAGTAAAAATCAGATGTTTACTTCGTGGCACTTCGTTACCAGAAAATGCGCTTATCTCTTAGCAACAGTTTAACAACAAATATTGTTACTATTCAAAAAACATAAGCCTTTTAGCCTTATTTTAGCTTTACTTTAGCCTTGCTTTGCAAGTGAGAGGAATATTGAGGCTTTTATTTTAAAATTTTCAGTAAGCTTCATTTTAAAAGGCCTCACTAATCCCTTGAGTAAAACCAGTCATATAATGCCCAAAATGGCAAATACCTGCTATGAAAAATGTGATGGCTGTTATTTTATTGGGTATGTGTTGCTCTTATTTTGACAGTCAAAGTGGTTGTCAGTTTAAGGGCATTTGGAACTTACCTTATTTGCTCTTCTGCCATTTTGTTTGTAGTAAGTTTTCCTCTAGTCAGGTGTTGTCTCTGTAGTTCTAACTGGAAGCTCTGTAGGAACTGAGCGTTCCTCCGTCTCTGTAGTTCTCTACATTTCTGCTCTCCTCAGTGTTCTATTTCTATGGTAATTAATCCTCTCTGAAATCTGTCATGTGTGAGTGAGACACAGAGGGGCAGATAAAATTTTAACTCTGTTTTGAGTCTAACTGACACAAAAGAGTGTCAGAATTTGTTTTGATTTGAATTTGGCTCATTTTTCACTAATTATGTTGCCATGGTTACTCAAAATGACAACAAAAGTAATAGCACCCCTCACGGGATCGAGCCACACGTTTTGTTATATATGTATTGAGTGGAAACGCAGCGACATGAGCCGCATTAGCGATGAAGGGAAGCGGCAGTTATTTTGAGGTGTAGAATAGTAGGTGCCTGCCATGCAATGCATGGATTCCTTGCTTTGCAAGGCATTTCAATGCCTCCATGCAATGCATGGCAGGCCCCAATATTTGTCAACCTAAATAATTTTACAGTCGGCATGTCTTTGCTTATAGAAAATCTTAAGGTGGAAACAAATGTAACAGTTGGATTATAGATGCCATCAAATCAGGACACAACGGGCTCTTTGCACCTACGGCGTTGACGTCACATTTCCAGGAGCTAATGCAGCTCACTTGTTTCCGCTTTGAGTTTCCATGACTGGTAGAAAAAAC